>NW_010107935.1:0-6161 GCF_000699245.1 Pterocles gutturalis
CCCTCCCTGCTACCAGACAAACCCCCCCCTACAAAACCAAAACAAAGAGAAAGGAGCAGAAGGAGATGCCCCAGAGCAGAGATTCTCTGCAGCCCATGGTGAAGACCATGGTGACGCACATTGTCCATTGAATTTGATAAGGAGATTTAATGATGGATCAGACCCCACCCTGCAGCCCGTGGAGCACCCCGCGCTGGGGGAGGTGGCTGTGCCCAATGGAGGCTGTGACTCCATGGAAGGGACCCACACTGGAGCAGCCAGTGGAGAACTGTGGCCTGTGGAAAGGACTCACTCTGGAGCAGTTTGTGAAGGAATCTCCTGTGAGAGGGACCCCACACTGGAGCAGAGAAAGACTGTGAGGAGCCCTCCCCTGAGGAGGAAGGAGCAGCAGAGACAACATGGACTGACCGCAGCCCCCATTCCCTGCCCCCCTGTGCTGCTGGGGGGGAGAAGGGAGAGGAGTCGGGAGTAAAGCCTTTGGGCCCGGGAAGAAGGGAGGGGTGGGGGAAAGCTGCCTTTTTAAGATGTGGTTTCCTTTCTCATTATCTTGCTTTGTGTTTGATAGTTAACGAATTAAATTGTTTTTGTGTTTTTCCCAAGCTGACTCTGTTTCTTGCCTGTGACCATGAGTGGTGAGTGATCCCTCCCTGTCCTTGCCTCAACCCACGAGGTTTTTACTCTTTGTTCTTGCAGTTCTCTTCCCCATCCGGATGGAGGGGAGGAGAGAGCGATAGGGTGCATGGTGCTTAGTTGCCGGGTGACCTTAGGGTGGCCTTAAAACCACAAGAAGGACTGTTTCATCTTCAGCACCGTTAGTAACTGTTGAGAAGTTTAAGAACTTTTTTGGTTTGAGAATAGGGTAAGGTAACTCATGGATGAACAAAAGTCCAGAAAAGCTAGTGACACATGTTTGAAATATCCTCTGGACTTGTTTCATCTCATCTTGGACTCATTTTCCCACAAGAAACAACTTGACAAGTCAGACCACAGGCAAGAGCCAGGTAACAACCTCCAAAAGGGATACAGTGAGGTTCCTCTCTGACATTTTAATACATTGTTGCTGTGGAGTGGAGCAGTACCTTTCAGACTTAGGTTGGTATTTTGAGTTACATCTCATAACACACGACTATGTAAACTTTGATCAAATCCTGTTCTCCTAAAAGTGATCCAAGAAACCTCATTTGTTTCTTCCTTCAGTAACATGAGGAGGTGATCTTTTATACTTATTTTTTAAGGACTATTATGAAGAGAGAGCTGATTGTCAGAGCCAGTGTTGAAAGGCTCTTGTATAATTATTCCACATCCAAGAGCCATTTCTTTTGTCAGTGAACCCAGAATGTTACAGGCTGGTGGGAACGCTGTAGTCCCCAGCACCCTGCACATCAAGATGTTTCAAAAGCCAGTCTCCACTCCTGGTAGCTAACATTAATGCAATGATGGAAACATGAAACTCCTCTGGCACAGCAGCAGGGGAGGCAGTGAAAGTTCATCTGGTGTAAACCAGAGCAGAAGCAGCTTGTTCCCTGGATCCCTGACGCTCCTCTTAAGCATGTGTGTGTTCAGGCTGCTCATGTGTTTCAGGGTCAAGGTTATACAGAAATGCTCACAGCAGTGTTTCCCGCAGGAGGGGTGTTGCATCTATGAGCTGGAATCTGCAGTAGCTTCTGGTCCCTGCCCAGATGCTGGCCTTGAATTCATAAAGCTGGTGCGTTGCATGCTGGCTGCCCACCATCCTTTCTCTCCTTCCTGGCCCACGGTGGTCAGGTGAGGCACTGAAGCTGGCAGGGTGATGACTTCCATGTGAGGACACTGGAGACAAAGTGGCTTTGTTCTTTCCCCGGAGCTCTGCTGAATCTCAGTTTGCCAAATCTGTCAGCTGTTTGTTTATACACCCATTTTAAGGGCAGGATGCTCAAATGGCTTTATTTGCTTCCTGGCTTCAATGTTTTGGGGTTTTTTAAGAAAAAAAAATATCATTAGTTGAGTATTTTTTCTTGTGTGTATAATTTGATTTGTACAAAGGATCAGGTATTGGGATATGTGTGGTTTTGAACATGTATGTGAAGCTGGCTGTTCATTGTCCCATGTGCAACCTAACTGCAGACACAGTCACTTTATCAAGATGATTTATGATCGGTATACAAGAGCTTATTTTGTATGCTGACTTTCCCGTTGTTCCAGGAACAAGGAGTTCTCAATTTTTACATGTTTTCCATCATCATCTTGTTTTACAAATGCAGTCAAAATTTCCAAGGATAGGGTGTCATACAGCAGAACTGGGGCGCATGTAATTCACTCATGTAATGAATACAAGAAGTTAAAACTGACCAGGGATTTCCACACCTGTGGATGCTCCAGGCATGACTTCACCCAAGTCAGTCCTGTCCAAATCTAATAGTTTGACTCAGCTGGTCAGAAATAAAGCGAACTTGTGGCACAACTTCTGCCTTTGTGTTTGGAGTCAGAGAATTGTTTTTCTTCATCTCCTTCTAACCAACAAAGAAATAAAAGGTGATTATACCAATAATAATACTATGACTATATAAATAAGTCTGGAAAATTACCCATTCTGTATGCAAAGCAATCCTAGAAATTATTAGCACGGAAAAAAAAAAATCCTGTATCTTTAAATAAACAAACATCTTGTTTTTCAGAGTTAATTACACATCCCTTAAAATCAACGGCAAACTGCCTCTGTCTCCCAGGAGCGAAGGAGCAGCCCCACGTTGGTGACCCCGCACACCCGGGAGGCCGCTGCCAGCTCTGCCCAGCCCGCCCGGCTCCCGCCCAGTTTACTTTCGCTTCTCTAACTTGCCAGTGACCTCTACTCATCCAGCCAAGGAGGACAGCACTCCGGCTGCCCCACTGGATGTCTACCGGGCACAGCACGAACCCGTGAAACCTATGGATCATGCTCTACAAGACATGTAAGTGCATATTTGTAATGAGGAAGTTGGGCAGAATGACTGGTTTGAAAAATCCAAATCTGCAGAAACAAAAATGTGGAGCCAGGAGTGGCAGCGGCTCTGACGGGAGTGGCCAGACGGTCCCTGCCGTCCTTTTTTTTTTTTTAACGTCCTTTTTTTTTTTTTTTTCCTTCCTAGCATCTGTTTTTATAAATGATTATCTAAAACTTGCTGAAGGGAGCTTAATGTGTAATCTGAGCGTTTGAGAAATATTTATTTGTATTTTCTTAAACACAAAGAAAGGCTTTGTTAGAGGAACTGCTCACACTATCTGGATTTAATTTGTTCCTAAAGACATCCAGTCCTCTTCAGCTGTGGGAAAATAAGAAACCATATTGTGATTTAACAATTAACAGATAAAACAAGAAAACACTACATGCTGATGCTGCCAGGACAAGGGTAATATTTAGTAACTCAAATAATTCACTCAAATAAACAAAAGAGTCGGTTTAGCAGGGGGGGAAACAGCAATGGCTTTTGAGATCAGCAAACCAGGAAATGCATCTGCTGTCCTTTAGATGCTGGAAAACAAAACATTGTTGAGCAGGTCACTTAGCTGGGCCACTGAATTAGGGGACAGAAATCTGAAATGAATCACAGAGTTTCGGAAACGAGCTGGGTTCTGTCGCTGTGGCACGCCCGCCGGCAGCAGGAAGCGGGGGCTTTGCACAGTGCCGCTCTGTCTGCGTGGGGTTTGAAAATCAGCTTTACTCTGCTCAAATAGCCTAGCGGATCCGTAGCGCCGTTCCCATACGGCTCCGTGCTGTTACTGGTGTGTCCTCACTGTCCGGCTGTGCTCTTTGAATGTCACGGATCACACCGTGGGACGGGAGTCGGTGGCCCAGCTCCTGCCAAGTACGTGTCTCCCCAGGGACATGCCCCCTGCGAGCGGCCGGGTGCGTGTCCCTCTCCGCTGCCTCTGCCCTGCGGCTCCCCGAGGACCTGTCTTTCCAAGGCAAACCTAAGAGCATTACGGTTGCAGGAGTCCTGCGTGCCAAGTGCATGAGGAGGAGATATATTTAACCCTTCGTTCTTGTATCATTATCTGAGTCTGTAGGACAAAAATATCTCCAGGCAATGTGGCACTGTACACTGCAACGCTCCTGAATGCTTGATCATTCACTTCCATTTCACTCACAGCGCTCGGAAACACTGTCTCCTAAAAAATGTTTAAGATTTGTATTAGAGTTTTCAGTCTGTGTCACATTAAGATGACCAGGTTTCCAGTTCTGTGGTTAAGATTCTGGTAGCAATTCCAGGGAAACTTTTTAGCAGGGCACAAAATGCAGCGAATCCACAATGGTATAAAATGGTCATAAAACCAAATCCTCAGCATGCCTCTTAGTACCAAGCAACAGCTCTTGCTGTAGTATTTTCATATACATATGAAATGGTCTTAAAAATATGATGAAAGGAGTTATAAAATGACAATTTCCTTTCCACAAGGTGCCTGTTTCTGTTACTACAATACATTGACAAAAATCACCCTGATACAGGCATGATCAAGGTCTCCATGTGCAATAATAATAATTTTCATGCTGTTCAGAAGATCTCGATTCCTGAGAGTAAATGGAATAAATTCAGGATGTTTCTACTCTATTCATCTCCCCAAGGACAAGCACCACACATGTCACAGTATTTGATAATACTAAAAATACTTCAGTGAGATTTATTTTTTCCAATGTTCTTACACTTTCTAGAGATAAAGAAGCTGCTCGCATTTGCAGTACAGAGGTACAGACCAACATTTTCAGGAGTCAGCGTGGGGATGTAGGTATCTCATTTGGTAATGGAGGAGCACACAATGGTGTGAGTTACAGCAGTGCGGGCTGTGCTCACCGGGAAGGTCACTGCGATGAGCTCCTTGGAGCTGCAGCACAGCGAGCGCAGGGGTGTGGGATGTGGTGCTGCAGTGGGACGCTGCTCTCTTTGGAGAGCTGTGCCAGGCTAGAAACTCCGCCCTAGCAGGGAAGGCCAGACACTGAAAACAAAGGCGAGAGTATCAGAGAAATAAATTATGCGGAAGGGCTGTGTGGCTAACCCTGCCAGCCAAAATCCCGCTCCAGGACATGCTGGAAACACCCCGGCACACCCCAAGCACTGTGGCTGGGGTTGTGCTGGGTATGACACTTCCTCCGTGAGACCACGAAGTGGCAGCACTCGCAAGCTTCCAGCAAATTCTCTTTTTTCATTTTTTTTAACTCCCAGGCTAGCTGGAGCTGTCTCTCCTAAGAGGGTCTGCAGCCTGTATCCAAGTGCAAAGTCAGTCCTGGCTAAATCCTTTCTTGCCTCCTATTTCGCCACTCATGCCTAACCCTGTGGGCTTCACCAGTCCCGCCCTGGCAGTCGGGACACGCTGACTTACAGTTTCAGTGCTACAAGTTCCCAAGACACTGCACCACTCAAAGCAAGGGGCCACAGGTGCTGTTATCTCTCTGTTTAGCCAAGTGCTGGTGTATTGGTACAGCCTGCCCACACGTTTGGGTTACAACGGCAGAGGCCAAGCCGTTCAGGATCTCGTCATCCACACAATGGTTCTGTTTCCTGGGTAAGGACGCATCTTGGTGCTCGGGGACTTGCTACTTAAGGGAAGCAAACTGTTTTAATAAGAGGTGTCTGTGCGAGGGCAGTTGTGTGGCTGAAGCATTTTATGTAATTTTAGGGAGGCAGCTTTGCCCACTGTGATTTTAATCCCTCTGGAAGATCTCTGTCGCTCTTCAGCATAAACATTTTCTTCATGGTTTCAACACAAGTCATATTACAAATCACCCTGTGGTTTTGCCATACTAGAAATCCACCTTTTCCAATACGTTATAAAAATACCAGGTTCAGTAAAAACAATCTGCAGCAATAAATATCCCTTTATCACAGTTTGCAAAGCTAAGGCTCAGCAGCGTTTATACCTAGGAATGCATATTGTCCTCCAGATCAATGGGTCATTAAATGCTGATGAAAGTTTTTGCTAACGGGAGTTTTTAAAGTGCACAGATTGCCTTGTACTTCTTCCGTCGCGAGGTTAACCTGTTCCAGTCCCTCAGAGGCTTCGCTGGTCCTTCGAACAGTTCAATTACTTGTGGAAAAGTCAGTTGCAGCATTACTAATTACGCGATGAACTCTTTCCAACCCGACAACCCTGACCGCGCACCGGCACACCGCGCAGCGCCCGGCCGGCCTGGGAAACGCGGCCACCGGGGG
>NW_010107936.1:0-29087 GCF_000699245.1 Pterocles gutturalis
GTGGTGGTCCTGACACCAAGACAAAATCACTCTAAAGCCAGACAAGATCAAACTCTTCTTGATGAAGAGTATGGAATGTCTTCTAGAGCATGCTGAGGAACTGAACCGCAAGAATGAGGGGTACCTGGACTGGCAGGGATAACTTGCTCAGTTCTCAGGAACAATTTGATTGAGAAAGTATTCAGTATCCAGCTAAGTAACACTGGCAGGAACCAGCCTTGACATTAGTGAAAAATAGCATTTGCTATTCTTGATAAACTGTGGTGTCTCCTGTCTTGGCACCCTCAGAGGAGAATAGCAGAGGCATAGCTCATGCAATCCTAACTCAGTCTGAAGCTCTGAGACAGTTATGCACCTAGGCATTTTCTTCTCTTAAAGGCCATGTGTAAATCTCATTGAGTTCAGTAGGGATTAAGCACATTCTGAATTGCCTTTCTACATTAAGGCTTTGGGTGAACTGTATGAAAAAAAAACAATATTAAAATGTTCACAGTCCATTGATATTGATGCTCCTGCTCTGTATGGAGCTGCACTGTAGAAAAGAGGAGAATCATCTTAAGCGTTCAGAGTCATAAATGTCATTTATAAAAATTGTACTTTCTATAAAACAAATAATTTCTTTTCTAAAGGTCTTGATTCTCTGCTATCTTCTTATTTTCTTACGACAATAATTAAGAGAAACAGATGGAGGTTTAATTCCAGTTCTTTATACCAGAAAGAAAACATGCAGACATTTCATTGGCAGACCAATCTTCTTCTTAGCAGGTTTAAGGATACAAATTGTCAAGCTTTACTTCTTTCTCCTCCTCCTTCACCCACGTGAAATGCTCTGAGCCTGGCTATTGTAAATGCAGATGTTCAAGAGATGTTGTACTGTGAGAAAGGTAACTTATTCTGTAACAGCTTTTTTATCTACTGTGACATAATCTGTATGCAAATAGTAAGACTGCTAACTATTGTCACCTCTGTTAAAAGAACCAATAGACCAGAAATATTACTTTTATTAAAAAAAAAAAAATAGGGGAAAACCTGTCCCAAAACTCCAAACAACATCTGAATCTGCAGGAACTGAAATTTATTCGTTGTAAAATATTAATATATGGAATTAAAGTTCATTTGAATTCTGAGAAAAAAAAATATTTTATCCATCAACTAGATGGCTTTTGTGTTACACTCTTCTGACTCCTAAGAAAGGGTTGAACATTTGCAGCAGTAAAGTAGAAAGTTTGATACTGAATGAAAAATTAAATAACCAATGTTGCCTGGCAGGACTTAATCTGACATGAAAATGTGTGCAACAACTTAAAAGTACTATAGGCCAAACAAAAAAGAGATAAGCGCCAAAATGAATTTAAATCAGAGAATGCATGACTTGTAGCAATAAGTGTAACTAATATTTTTGACATGGACGGAGGGAAACATTATAGATCCACTGAAGTTTAAAATGCAGGAGAGTACTCACTGAGATAATGAATTCAAGGATAGCGAGAACAAAAATAAGCAGACAGTAAATGAACGCACTCAAACAGCACAAAATTTTTAAAAGGAGCATCAAGCTTCCACTGTATCACCTGAAGCTGAATGATTTTGAGAATGTGTTATGATTTATACTAAACTTGGAGAAAGAACTATCATTTAACCTCCTAAAACAGATCTAATAATTCAAGTGATTGCTATATACGAATCCAAATCAAGATATAAAGCCCTACAACATTGCCAATGTTTGTATGAAACCCAGCACCTGGTAGAGTCAATTGTAATTGACTTCAGTGGGGCAGTCACTGTTTGTTTTATACGCTATGTGTGCCTGCTGACCTAGATGGAGACAAAATCATTTAACCAAAATTATCAGGAAATTAAATTTCATATAAAGGTACATTCACATTCACAGCTGTCAAGAAACATTTTCCATGTGTTGAATACATATGTGCTTCATTGACTACTTTAAGAAATATATAGTCTATTCCTTTTTCATTACTCCCAAATGTCATAGGAAGGGTGGGTAAATAAATAAATATTAAATATCTAAAAAAGAAGAACTGCATATGATTTACTACTTCATCATTATAAATGCCTTAGAATGATAAATGTAATTTCCCAGATTATCTGCAAAGGCATATTCAGACCATAATCTTAATTCTCTTGTGACAAAGCTCTTCACAAACCTTTCATAGTGATAGATGGAAAAAATATCAAAAGCTCCTTTCTTCACAACAGCAAGAAACATTATCAAATTTATCATTCCTTTTTTTAGGATTTTGCATATTTTGAAGACAAATACATGGCACAGTGACAAATAAAATGTAACAACCATTTTAAAGTTGTCTCAACATATGGATATATAATTGACATGAGCTGTAGGAGAGTTGCTCACCAACTCAGTGAGGTTAAGCTACTTGGCAGCGTGAAAAGCTTTGAGTATATCACCCTGTCATGATGCAGAAGCGGTGAGAAGAACTTTAGATACACAGCTCAATCTTGACTCTGATGAGGCCAGAAATTCTCTTCCCCAGTGTAAAGCATCCCCAGGTCAGGCTTATTTTACCTCAGTTTCACCATGCAGAAGAGTACTGAACATGCTCCAGCTAACCATTTCAGATATATCATGTTTGCAGACACCCCAGCTGTTCTCACACTAGCTCATTTCCTCTGGGTACTTCTGATGGAAGGTTGTGGCTGTGTGCCACAGTGCCTTAGAAATCACCTGAAATACAGCTCATGTCACTTGTCACTGTGAGAACACTTCCTCCTCTCCTTTTAAGAGGCAAATCTCAAGTATTTAGGATATAACAGGTATGTACAGAGACAAGTATGCTATTAGCAATTCAGAAATTGTCTGCAATGTAAACACATTTGTGAAAAGTGCAGAAAGCTCATGAAAATATTAAAACATATTACCATCTCACCACTGCAAAACAATGTGATTGACACAGTAGAGACACCTAACAAGGGTTGAACTGTAGGCACCTGAGAAAGAAGTCTGTTGGAAAAAATAGAAACACAGAAGACAGTGTTCTACTTAAAATATATATATATATATATAATCTACAAACTACCTCAAAAAAGCCTTGACTTCACCCTCCTTTTGTCCAGTTAAGTCCTATTTTAAGCTGGATGGATTCAGAAGAATTAATTAAATAGGAAAGCCAATCTGTTTTACTATTTCTCTTGACACCACAGTGTGTCCTCAGCTGCAAGAGGAAAAGTTTATTTCTATCAACATGTCTCTACAGAGATCTACACAATCAACATATCTTTGCAGAGATCATCTGTTAGCTATGAGGGCAAGGCAAATGGGCAAGAGACTTTCTAATCTGCAAAGGCAGGTGACTTCATCCTAGCTCCACCTTGTGTGAGTTCCTGACTGCCAAGTTGATGAGTAAATGAACTGTTGCCTTATTATTCATGCTTTAAAAGACAAAACATAACAAAGCAGAATGAAAACAGAAGAGCTGGGGGGGAAATAGCCACTCTCCTAATTCTAGTACTCCTTGGATTTGAAAGAAGACAACCAAGTATATCCCTCTAATATCTCCAGTGATGCAACACACTTGAAAAACAACATGTTTGGAGAGTTTTACTAATATGACCCTTTTAATTAGTCGTTTTCCACCCTGAGAGCAAAGTTGTTACTATCTGTTCTGAAAGTCTGTAAATACTGTAGTCATTTTGTTACCAGCAAAATGTTATCTAATGTCTGGAAACAAAAAAAATGATGTAAGAGAGAACACTATTTTTTCCCTTCAGTTTTCTTTCATGCAGCTGCAGTATTAACAAGGCAGGCAGAAAAGTAATACCATGAATTAATGGAAGTAGAAATGCAACCAAAAAAATGGAAGGCACACACAGTGTCAGCATAATGTAGCTGGAAACATACTGTTCTAGCATGTAAGTTATTATAGTATTTACTCCTTGTTACTCCCTTAAAATACCTTTTTCACCTAATTCACCCTTGGAAGATAAGATTCCAAAAATTTCAACCAGTTGTTGTGTAAAATTCTCTAAAAAATTTTGCTGGTATGAAGATTAAAAAAGCAAAACTCTAGTGTGCATTCAAAATTTTTAGTGTCAGTATCTACTGAGAGATATATGCATATGCTATATTTTTTTACTAATAAAACCTAAATTAAAATTTGTTTGACCCTAGGTAAAATGCTTGGAGCAAGAATTCTGGATCATTAATAAAATAGTCTTATACTTGCAGCTGTTGTGTAGAAAGTACTTAAACTGCACTTATTTACATATCATGCACAGGTCCCAGGAGATGTAATTAATAATAAATCCATCTTTCACCATTTGGATGCTTCAGTTTTGTACCTTTCCCCTCTTCTTATCATCATCCTCAAACATGCTTTGAAAGAAATAAATAGAGGTCAACCTGTAATTTCTGAGTAAAAATTTAAATGAGGTTGTGAAGCTGCAAGTCTATATGAATATGTAAATTACTCTTCCAGCTTCCTCTCAACAGAAGTGTAAAAATAGATATTCAATATTTGCCATTAATCAAAAGCTGTATATATTTTCAAATGTTTGGACTAATTAAAATAATTTATAACAAGCAAAACACATACCATTGATAATTGCAGATATTTTAACTTCAGTAATTCCATAGATCAAAGATATTGCTAAGTCTAATTAGGTTAAGTCATACCAGCTTTGACAGTTGTGGCCCAGTAAATATTACTACATTTGCCACTCCTGGGAGCAGGTGTGGAGCTGTGTCAGGTCCCAGAGGGTGCCTGGGCTGCCCTTGGCCTGAGCGGGGCTGAGCTGGGATTACCAGGCGCCCCGTGGCCAAATGCCCATTGCCCAGCCTATCTGAGCTCCAGCTCTGAGAGTGCTGCTGGGGAAGGGGCTGACAGCCCCAGGCAGTGTCTGTCAGACAAGTGGCCCTGGGGATGCTGGAGGGCTTTAGGAAGCTTTTGCCATGTCCCTTGGAGCTAGGGGAAAGGGAGCAGGTGGGGATGTATGAAATAAAAGGAAAACGTATGAAATGAAAGGATAATGTATGAAAAGAAAGTCAGAAAGACCTCATGGCTGAGGAGGAAGGGACCCCACCATCAGCATCATACTCCTTCTGGTGAGATTTTAGGGTGGTGGCCACGGGGATGGTGAGCCCATCCTTACCAGGTCTTTTTGGTAGGAGACAGAAGCATCACCTTCAGCCTCAGGCCATGGGAGCATTGGACCACAGCACCAGAGACAATATACAGGTACTGAAAAGATTTGCTGGGTCTCAGCAGTGATTTTAACTGTGTTGTTACTGAAGCTTTTCTTAACGGAGTAAGAAGTACTGACAGAGAGAGACGAAACATTACTTGGACTGAGTGAATTCTTGGCTCCGTACACATGGTGTGTTCCCTGTGGTCTGATAGAAGATGAGTGTGACATGTTCACTAACACACAAGGAAATGGTGTTGTCATCACCAGGCTCAGTTAGCTGGGTTTAAACTACTAGATTTCAATTTAGATGTGATAAAGTAGGGTTAGTCTCTGAGAATGATGCACAGCAAAACTAGAACTTACTTTTCTGAACCTCTAAGATATGCAAACTCATTTATTCAGTATTGTCATACATAGGATTTAAGTACCTCATATTTTCTGGTCTTTTATGCAATATCATACTTTAAAAACACTGAATATCTTTAAGTTAAAATCTGTATGGTGATGCCATACTTTTTCAGGTCTTTGCTTTACTGCTTTTGCATAACACAAGAAATGGAAATAAACAAAATAAGTTCCCACTTAAATTATACTAACAATATTACTACTTCATTGAAAAATCCTCATGATGTTCTCTATCTTTGGCACCACCTATCCTTCATATCAATTATGTTGAGTAACGGTTCCAAATCATATTGTCTAAATTGGCTTCCTGTGAAACAGTCTTTAATTAATTTATTTCTCATTGTCACATTTATTTATTTGTATTTCTCAATTTTTTTTTTTAAATGTAATCTAAGGCTAATAAGTTTGATTTGGTTTATAGAACAATCAAACTAAATTGCCGCATTCTCATAGTTTTGTCAGTGTGTTTTTTTTCCCCAAAACTCATGTTGCTATTTGTGAATGTCAGTGGGCTAAAATCATACTGAGATCTCTAACGTGCACACAAATGTCAAGCTCATTTTGTTGGCAGAAAGAAGCCACTATGTATTGGGTCTGGCTGAGAGGGAGTTAATTTTCCCCATAGCAGACCTCACAGTGCTGTAGCCGAGGCAGCTGACCCAAATTGACCAAGGGGGTATTCTATAACATATGGAGTCAGCTCAGTAATGAAAGCTAAGGGAAGGTAGGAAGAGGGGGGCATTCGTTGTTATGATGTCTGTCACTCCAAGCCACAGCTGCACGTATTGAAGCCCTGCTTCCCGGGAAGTGGCCAGACAGCACTTGCTGATGGGAAGGAAAGAATAAAATCTTTGTTTTCTTTTGCTTCCACATAAAGCCTTGGCGTTTTGCTTTATGTTTAATAAAGCTTTTACCTTGACCCATGAGTTTTTAATCTTATTTTCTTCCCCCTCATTTTGTTGAGAAGGGGAGTGATACAACAGCTTGGTGGGCACCTGGCATCCAGCCAAGGTTAACCCACCATACACTATTATCCATGAAAATACTTCAGGGGAACCGGCATCCTACACATAACATGAAAATATATTTGTGTATTAAATATTTTGTATTAATTATCTGGTAGTCCTCACTATGAAACCCTCTGTGAAAATTTGTAAAGTTATTTCTATTAAAAAAATTCCTGTCAAAAAATACGTGTTGCAAAAGGCATTAATTTGTAATAAGTAGAATATAAGAACTACTTGACCAATTATCCACTCAGGTTGTTAATCATATCCGTAACTATTCTTATTTGATGAAACTTACTAAAGCAAAGTTCCTGAAGATTCTGTACAGGGGTAGATTCAGTGAGTAGAAAATATAATAGGTAGAAACACAGTTATAATCTGAGACAATACAAAAAGTAAAAATCAGTCTTGACATTTGCACCAATCAATCTACTAAAACATAATGTGCCAGATATGACATCTTTTCCTAGCACTTTTCTAAATAAAGTAGCTAAACTCACCTCATTGCTATAAATCCAGCTCTTGTGTATTTATTTTTTACAGTTTGCACCACTTCCTCTTGTTATGAAGGTTACACAAAACCCTGCAAGACTTCATGATAAAATGAGCATCAACAGTGAGTGTGACGGACTCAAAACAGGCAAGAATTTGTGAAATCAAGTAATGACCTTTCTAATTTTGATGTATTACTTCTGCCCTTGCAGATCTACACAGAGAGAGACACGTAAACACGTCCTTCTCCTTCACCTCAGCTTTGTGGGATGCTTCAGCATTGATGCACTGTGAAACCTCCTTCTAGGAGACACCCTTAGTACATGAGTCAAAAACACCAATCTGCAATGAGTTATGTATACAAAAATGGATTCTGCCCAGAACACTTGAGAAAAACTCTCATGAGGTGTGTCAAGAAGTGACTTGTGAAGTGAGTGCTGGTCTCCACTTTCCTCCTGAATTTGGCCTCCTCAGCTTCACTACTCACAATAGCCATCAGAAGTCCTCGCTGGCCAAGCGATTTGTTCTCTTCCCCAAAGAACTGTTAAGATGTGCAGGAAACACATACCGTTTGGTCAAAGGAATGGCAGTGTTAGAGGAATCAGGCAGGGATAGGTAAGAAACTTCTGCACTTAATTCTTCTTCTGTAAAGTGCAAAGCAAAGAAGCCTCTACTTCCTAACACTCATATTCACAGAATCATAGAGTGGTTTGGGTCAGAAGTTATCCTCAAAGATCATCTAGTTCCAACACCCCTGCCATGGGCAAGGACATCTTTCACTAGACAAGATTTCTCCAAGCTCCACCTAACCTGACCTTGAACACTTCCAGGGAGAAGGCATCCAGAACTTCTCCAGACAAACTGTTCCATTGTCTCACCACTCTCACAAAAAAAAATAAAAAAAAAATTCCTCCTAATGTCCAATCTAAACTTGCCCTCTTTCACTTTAAAACCATTGCCCCTAGTCCTGCCACTACAGGCTTTGGTAAAAAGTCTCTCTCCATCTTTATTATAAGCCCCTTTTAAATATTGAAAGGCTACAATGAAGTCTTTCCAGAGCCTTCTCTTCTCCAGACTGAACAACCCCAACTTTCTCAACCTTTCTTCCTAGGAGACATGCACCAACCCTCTGACCATTTTTGTGGCTCTCCTCTGGACCCACTCCAATAGGTCCATGTCTTTCTACGCTGAAGGTTCCAAAGCTGGACTCCAGGTGGAGTCTCATGAGAGGGGACAAAATAGGGAGAATCAACATGCTGGATGTGGGTTTTTTTATGCAGCCTAGGATACGGTTTTCTTTCTCAGCTGTAAGTGCACATTGCAAGCTCATGTGTCGTGGTTTAACCCCAGCCAACAATGACCACCACACAGGCTCTTGCTCACTCCTCCCGCTCCCCACCTTGTGGGATCAGGGAGAGAATGAGAATGGTAAAAGTGAAAAAACTCATGGATTGAGATAAAGACAGTTTAATAAGTAAAAGCAAAAGCCAAGCACTCAAGTAAACTAAAACAATAAATTAATTCACTATCATCAGCAGACAGGTGTTCAGCCATCTCCAGGAAAGCAGGGCTCCATCACATGTAACTGTTACTTGAGAAGACAAATGTCATCAGTCTGAACATCCCCCTCTTCCTTCTTCTTCCCCCAGCTTTATCTGCTGAGCCTAATGTCATATGGTATGGAGTATACCTTTGGTCAACTGAGGTCAGCTTTTTGTGGAGAAGTTGGGAGGGCAGGGGCAATACGAGAAGCTAAAAAATTCCTTGGCTTAATGTAAGCATTGCTTGATAACAACTAAAACATCAGTGTGTTATCAACACTGTGTTCCATACAAATCTAAAACATAGCCTCACACTAATTACTGTGAAGAAAACTAACTCTATCCCAGCCAAAAGCAGCACAATGTCCAATTCTTTGTCCACCGGTATCCCAAGTTCACCTTCACAGGGCTACTCTCAATCCATTATTGCCCCACTCTGCATTGCTACTGGTGATTGCCCTGACCCAGATGCAGACCTCACACTTGACCTTGTTTAACTTTATGGGGTTTGCACAGGCCCACTCCTCAAGCTTGTCAAGGTCCCTTTGGATGACATCCCTTCCCTCCAGCAAATCAACTGCATCGCTCAGCTTGGTGTCATCTGCAAACTTGTTGAGGGTGTATTTAATCTCATTTTCTATGTCACTGATGAAGATATTAAATAGTATTGGTCCCAGTATGCATGCTTGAGGGACATAATTTCTTACTGACCCATATCTCTCTGATTTAGCAGCAAGAATGTTGTGTGGGACTGTATCAAAGGTCTTACAGAAGTAAAGGTAGATGACATGTGCAGCTCTTTGCTTATCCACTGATGCTGTTACTCCATTGTAGGAAACCGTTAATTTAGTCAGGCACAGTTTTCCCTTGGTGAAGCCATGCTGGCTGTCTCTAATCACCTCCCTGTCTTCCATATGTTTGACCATGTCTTTTCCATGATCTTAAGAGCACGGAGGTGAGGCTGACTGGTTGGTACTCCATATCTTAAGATTAATATCAATACCTGCAACACCTTTTGTTTAAACAGAGAGAGCTTCATGAGATTGTCATGAAGAGACAAACTGAAGGATCTTCTCTCAGTCCCTGCAAGTCCCATGGTTATGGGACCAAATAAAGGACAGCAGAGACTTCACAAGCTCAACTCTTCTTTGTATGTCTGTGCTTTCCAGATTGCCAAGAATACCTGTCTCTGACACGATAAGGTCCCCTTCTAAGTTTACAACACCTTTCATTTGGTGGAAGGACTGCAAAACCTGTTTCTCATCCAAAACCCAGGATCATTCTGGGAGAAGGAGATGGACAAATATCTCTTCACTCCTAATTTTAGGCATCTTAGAATGTCATCTCATTGTTCTCATTAATCCTGTTTCCCTACTTCCCTGTTGGATTAATGAAGCAAGTGAAAGGCAGTGGTTTTCAATGAGAAAATGACCCAGAAGCCTTTGCTGTCCACCGTTAATAGTCCTACATTACAGTGTAAATTAGATGGTGGCACACGCAAGATATTTAAAACACATCTTGAAGGAAAACAAAACCTCACAAAAGCAATCATTAAGAGCTATGTTATTTTTAAATGCCAAACAGGTTAGGCAATTTCAATGAACTAAGATAACTGATCCAGTCTTAAAAGGTGTTTCCAAGGTATTTTACTCCTAAGGCTTTTGGTAAGAGTGCTGGTTGTTCATTGTCTAGCTCTAAAAGAGTTGCAACAAGAAAAATAAATAGAGGTTGTTTTTTTTTTAAAAAAGACAGATAAGAGATTAGTACAACTTGGAAAGATGCTTCAGGACCAGACAGTCCACCTGAACCTAGACAATTTTAGAGAAATAAAAAAATACTGAATTTGCTGCTCTAGCAGCAAATAAAGCACCTTAACTTGAACTATTTAAGTAATCAGTATTTAATCTCCACTCACAGCATTTGTATTTTAGTCAAAAAGTAGAAGGGTGAAAAGGTGGAGTTTTTGGTACCCAAAGAAGGAGCTTCAGCTTTGTTACTTTGTGCCTGTTTTGCTACAAAGTCCCGGTTTAATGTTTCCAATACTGAAAACATAAGGCAATACATCTTTTCCACTGAGTTATTTCTTGCTTTCTAAACACCAACCTGATTTTACCAGACTTTTTTTAAAAGTTTCAGCTGACCACATTTACTATACCCTAGAGTTTTATCCTTCTTTCAGTGACTATGTTGGCTTTGCAGGGGTGTCTCAGTATTCAGAAGCATTTGAGACTCTCAACCATGCTTTATTCTCTGTATTGCAACAAAAACTCATGACAAATGAAACTGGAAGATAAATAAAACTGGAAGATATTGCTGCATTAAAGCACAGCAAATTGCAGATAAATGACACTAGTTAAAATTGTAAGGTTATAGTTAGTCTGTGGAGATAGAACACTTTCCCTTGAGTACATTTTTCTTGTCACTTTTAGAGATCCAAATTAGGGAAAAAGGTATTTTGTTATTAGCAAAAAGGTTGCAGACTGAACCTCATAATCACAAGTGAGTATTTCAGGGTCTACTTATCTACTGCTTGTGCACTGTATTGGTATTTGAGACAGCTTTGTATTTCAGAGTCTGAATACAGAAACTGGTCCTGTATAAAACCTCATGTCTAAAAGTCTGGGAATAATTATTTTTTATTTATTTACACATTTACATATTTTTGCCAGAATAAAATAATTGTCCTTTGTATTACATGGCTAGGAAACTATTAGTGTATGTTTAAATAAAATGAACACATATACTCTATAGAATTTTTGCTTATGGACAAATTTCCTAGAAAATGTTTTTCTCATGGTCAGACTACACAGCCCATTTACAAATGAGAAACTGAAGTTAATAGCTACTTACAGCAGTAAGTGTGTACTAAGGAAGGTGAAGATGCACAATATGCATTACTCTCACCTATTTATAGTTTAAGCTTTTCTCTGTTGTTTTACCTGGGAGCTATTAGTGCAATTGGTAGGTATCATTCAAGGACTGCATACTTGGGATTAGTTATGACAAAAGATTTCTAAAGGAAAGACGCTGAAAGGAGAATTGAATTTTGGTGTGAGATCCTGCAAAATCAAGGGAAGAATTAATAATATAAAGATGTATAAAATGAATAGAGTACACACATAATTCTTACAATAGAATAGTGATGTAAACCCACAACAACACCTATATTTTGTAAGTTACTTTGTAGAAGAGAGGAGGAAATTTTTGGAAGGGATGCTTTGATCTTAAGTTTTACATCTTGCTTTTGGAATATTCCTGAAATGTCTGTTCACAGATAAAGATTCTTGCTAGCACATTTCATTTATTTTTAATAACATTTAGACAGTGGAGAAGAGTCATTGCATCTGAATGATTTTTTAACGAAATAGCACATGCTTCTTGTTGCTATCATCACGGATTTTAAGGACACAGACATTACTTCACCTTTAGGTACAGATCTACCCACATTGTTTTACCGTAACAGAGATTACCTCTGATAGCCATTTTTATACTGGTATTTGGTGAAACTGACCAATTACTTATTTTTTTATATCAGTTTTAGTGGTTATATATAATGAATAGAAAGATCACTGTAACATTCGAATCATGGACTGCAATCTTAAAAAGACTATTTAACTAATATTATACAATAAATTGTTTTAGTTTCTTATTGTTATTGAAAATAATATAAATAATAAATATACCTTAAGATGAGTTCATATCTGAGCATTTCATGCATTTCGAATCATCAAACTATGAAAAAGAATTTCCAGCAAAACAGCAACTCAATTTAACAGCCTTTGTACAGTAGAAACTGTGTATAGCTCAAATTTGTCTAAGCTGCAATGTTATTATATAGTCATTGAACACGTAATTACACCATCTATTATTATAATTACTTTGTCCTCTGAAGACACAGGAAAATAATTAATAAGACTGAGGAAAATTATACTTCAAAAACTCTTGTGTGGTACATCAAGAGAAGGAAATCCTTCCTTTAATATACTTATATAATAATATTGCCTTCACTGTTTTACTAGGGGGGATGTTATAATCTTTTGAGTAGTGTACTGAAAAATGTTTCTTTTTTAAACAAAACCATTTTTAGTTGTTTCTAAAGAAAATTATTTATCTGTTGCAAGTTGGATCAGATTTGTTGATCTTGATAAAGAACTGTCAACCTCATCAGTTTTATAACTGCAATTCACAACATTTTTTTTATTGATTTGGTATTAAAAGATATTTGAGACATATCAGTTTCACTCTTCACCTTGGCTGTGATACATTCGTTTTTATTTTCAAGTGTCTATTCCTACTGCTGAAGAACTCTAGAGGATTCAATTGGATCAACAGTAGAAAAATTGTACTTTTTTCCCAAACTTTTTGCTGCTTGTTGCTTTTATTTTATGCTACTTATGATCTGCGTCATGATCACTGAAAACTTTCTGTCACTTTGTGAGGTCATTATTTTCCCACAGCTATATGTCATTACCCTATATTCAATCTCATTCTTACAGCCAGCTCCTCAAACAGACACACATATTGACTATTAATCATATTTTAGATCTTTTCAGGAAAAAAAAAAAAGGAGAAAAATTCAAGATCACTTTTACCAACAAAATCTTCATTTTTGACCTTTTTTTTCCCAGAGCACATTTGCATTCCACAGAAAGACTCACAAACTTCTACTGCAAACAAACTATATTAAGAGATAGTCTGCATGCTAGTCTTAATATTTTCTATTGCAAACCATTAAGGGATAACAAATTCCTGTTGTTTTAACTCTAGCTTACCTCTCTCACTGGATTAAGACCATAGAATGTGTCAGGCATTGTAATATGCAAAGGCACAGAGCATGTGAAATCATATTAAAGAAATCCTGCCAAATAATGATGTGGTAAGTGGCACTGAAATGCCATAAACTTCTATTGACCCTTATAATCTTCTATTCATTGTGTTACATTGTGCAATGACACTACCATTAACCAACAAGTGAGCTAGTTTGTGCACAATTTATGTTCCAACAGTAGTAATAAAATAGGCACATATTTTTAATCCGATGTACTTATATCTCATACATATGCCAAATGATTGTAATAATAGATGTCAGTGATGGTCTTCAAATAAATACAAATTTAGCTACAACTTCGCTGTGTCAATAACCATAAAAACTTCTAGAGTACTAAGGCAATATGAGCTACCAATGGGCAAGCAATACAGCAGTGTACCTTCAGGGGATAATTTCAGTAAATCATTTTCAGATATACTTTCATTAACTCAGTCAAGCAAAGATCAACAATCATTTTAATCTCTCTTTACTGAGAAGCATTATAATCCACGATAAAAGAACTTAGTTCATTCTTAAACAATATGTACAAGGTGCATGCCAGAATGATTGCGACCTTATGAAGTTTCTTCCTAGCATGGCAATTACTCCATTTGTACTTGCAGCAGTTTTTACCTTAGAAATTCAAGATTAACCTCTTCAATAATTATCTACATGACCTGGAAGTTGCTCTGTTATTATGAGCTCCTTTTGATCTTCTTGCCACCTTTATATACCCTGTTATTAGTACTTAATAAGAAAATGTGTGAAATCATACTTGCAATCCATAAACCATAATCTATTAAATTAAGAAAAAAATGCACACTGAAAAATACAGTTGAGACATTACTCAGACTGCTATATTTTCCTAATAAAGCATTCTAATAGCATTATTCAAATATGTATGTTTGTGGGTTGGACTTTTCCAGTAGCCAAAGGAGCCTTACTATTTCATTTGTTCTGGCATGTGTCAGACCAGTTATACAATCTCAGTGTACCATAACAAGGCCATTGCAACTTTATTTATGTTAAAATATTTCATCATAGTTCTGGCCAACTGTCTTGTATTCATGTGAAGTACAATCAGCTTTCAGACCAGACTATGTAAGCAATATTACTTTTTTAGTATACAGTTGTGTTAAACCTTTCTGTAATTCCATGACTAGGAGCTTTATTCTGTGTAGGCTGTTGCAGGAACATCAATCTGCTGATAGTTGGTGCCTGATTAGGGATTTATTCATTTGGAACTGGCTCAAGTGAGTGTGGAGAGAGGAAATCAAGATCCAATTTATCAGTCTGACAAGAAAAAGAGTGGACAAAGTACACAGCAAAGAGAAACAAAAAATAGATAAATAAAAATGGAGAATGTTGTGCTTGAATTATGCTAAGTAATCCTGCTCTAAATTTTGCAGATTGAAATTCTCTAACTTGCATGTATTGTACGAACACTAAAATTTAGTCAGTGCTGGACGGAGATCCCTAGATGTCTGGATGGTTTTTTTCTTCCTACATTGTCATTATTTCATGCAAAGTCTAAAACTGCAGTACCATATCACTCCATTAAGTCAAATTACTAAATCCCTTACACCTTGCTTAACCTCAGAGTCTGTTTCTTAATGAAATGTAAGACACAGTCCTTTAACTCTGGCAAAAATGTCAGCGTAACAGACAAGATGCTGTCGATGTAGTGACTCTTCTAAATACAAGTCTTATGATTTGTAAGCAGGAAAAATAGGTTACTCTCAGAATGAACATTGAATATGACATGTTAGTTTGTGGCAAAGGCAATGAGCCTGTTGCAGCTTCATGGATGGTGCTGTGCCACCATGAGAGAAGGGACAGTTCTCCTTCAGCTGGAGGCCACAGAATTCAGGAACTTTTCAGGCAGCCCTTCACCACCAGAGGCCCTCCAGGTTAGTCAGATACCTATGGTCTTGCTGACATGCAGGAAATGGGACCACACGACCTCCTGAGGTCACTTTCCCTCCCACCTGTGTGTGATTTTTAAGATAGGTACAGAACTTTGAACTAGCAAACGCTCAAACTTTTTTTTACAATTTACTTCTGCTATAAACTTCCCAAATGTAAGTAAAGCTGGCACAAATTTTTATTCTTTTCAGTATCAGACAAAGCAACTGAGTTAGAAAATTATCCTGCTGGATAGATGATCGGTAACATAACATCATCCTGTCATGAGTGCTAATCCAATTGGTCAGGTCCTCATCCAATTCTGTGTAGCACTTCTTAGATCTATCTTCCTTAAGTGATGAAACTGCCTTTCTCCTGAAATGACTGATTTTATTTTAACAGCATAAATTTATATCTATATATGCTTCTTTCTACTTTGTTTAGCATTTTACTGTGCCCAGGGGCTGTCAGAGGGCTGCAGGGCGGCCCCTGTGAGGATCGGCTGGGGCTGCCCCATGCCGGACACAGCCGGTTCCAGCCGGCTCCAACCCACCCACCACAGGGCACGGCTGAGCCCCGCAGACACCATGGCGGCACCTCAGGGAGAGCCTGTGTCAGGAAGGGCAAAGCGCTGCCCAGCAGTGAAAAGTGAAAACTTCTCTGAGAGCACCAAGGTGAGAGAAAGAAGAAAGGGAAGAGGTGTTCCCACTGCCCAAGTAGGGATTCCCCTGCAGCCCCTGGAGGAGACCATGGTGAAGCAGGTAGTCTCATTGCACACCGTGGAGGATTCCACATTGGAGCTGGCAGATATGTCATGAAGGAACTTCAGCCCTTGGAGAGACTACACTGGATCAGGTTTATCCTGAATGACTGCAGCCTGTGGAGGTGACTCACACTGGAGTGAGGAAAAAGTGTAAGGAGAAAGAAGAGACAGAGAGGAGCTGTCATGGACTGACCACAAACCCCACATTCCCCACCTGCCTGCACCGCTCAGGGGTGGGGAGGCAGAGGAGATTGGGATGAAGAAATGAAGTTGAGCCTGGTAAAAAAGAGGAAGAAGGAAGGTGTTGCTGCAATTCCTGTTTCTCACCACCTAAGTCTATTTTAATTGGCAATAAATTAAATTATTCTTCCCCAAGTTGATTCTATTTTGCCCATGGAGGTAACTGGCAAGTGATCTCTTTCTCTTTATCTTGGCCCATGGACTTTTCCATCTTTTTTGTCCCACCTTGTCCTGTTGGGCAGGGGGAGTGTGAGAGCATCTGAGTGGGCATCTGGCAGCCAGCCAAGGACAACACCTCACAGTCATTTACAACAAAAATTGGTAAAGGTGGAGAATCATCAAATCTATCCAAATTTTAAATCGATCTGTCTTTTCAGTAATAGTGTAACTTGAAAAGCAAAGTTTTATCAACTAGCTTACTAATAAGCATAGATTTCTGGATAACAAACTGGTAAAGATAATGGGTTAAAACGTTAGGAATCATTGTATTAGATCATAGGATCGATTTTGAGGCTAAAGTCTTGAACAAGTTTGTATTGAAAAATCCAGTAACATTGGTTTTCTAATAATGAAAACACAAACTTTGGAAACACTATTAACCAAGGATGGGTAGGGAACAAGACAAAATAACAGTCTTAGAATGGAAGTAACTTAGTAGTCACTCATTAACACTTAACAGTCACTTAGTAGTCATCTTAACAGTCTGTAGCTGTGACCATTCAGAGTAGGAACATAGCCATAGCAATGTATTTCTAACTGGCCTTCATCGGTAGTTGTTGAGGAAGCATAGCATTCTGTGAAGATATCAGTAGACCAAGTCCATAATCCAAAAACCCAAGAGTCTGAGAAGATGAATTCAAATTGTTCGCTCCAAAATGAACATTATAGACCTGTCTGGTATTAAACATAGTAGAATCTCAGACGATTAATGAGTGAATCTGGATATTACAGACACTGTGGGACATGCTAGGAACATGTACAGAGTGCAGAGTAGTAAGTCTCAAAGTAATTAGAGAACTAACATTTGTCATTTAGCAGCAGCTTGTCACCTGTATTGCTCGATGCAGTCTGGCTCCTGTAGAGTCATGTCAATGTTCATGACTCATGCTCCCCAGTGCTTGCTTCCAAAAGTCTCTCTGCTGGGACACACCACAGCAAAGCATTCAACTCAATGGACACAATGTGAAGCCAACTCAGCACCACTGCCCAAAATATACCCTCTCAAATGAGAGCCCTAGGAAAGCTAGGACAGACACAAGCTCCCTGGAGGTAGATGAGAGCCAGCCACATCCTCACTTCTGTGCGCAGCTGGGAAGTGACAACATTGCTCTGCTGGACCTTGAAAGAGAAGTGCATTAGCTCACCGACATGACTGAGATAACAAATCCTGCAGGATTAGAGCTGTTTCAGGGTAAATGCTGATTGCAGGTTGTCATGGATAAACCATTCAGATAAGAGTAAATACCCTTTAGAAACATGCTGTGAATTTAATGTATTTTTATTTAAATGTGAATCTTATCATCATGCCAATGAATAGACTGCAACTCTCTCCGAAGTACTCTGTAGTCACTATGGTTTCTCTGCCTTAGTGATAAATACTGTCTCAGCGTCACTCCAGATACTGCTGGAGGCAGACAGGTAGAGAAAACAAATGCGTGAAATTAAGTCGTGGAGTGAAACAGACATAGTGCCTGAGCGAGGAGGGATGAAAAGGTAGATGGACATGAAATAAAAGGGGAGAAGTGAGTAAAACGAAAAATGAGAAGGAAAACATGTCATGTTGCGTTCATGAAATGCATGTATTTGAATAAGAACGGTCTTCTTTCTCTGAATCAAAACTCAAGATTAAGCAGTTTATTCTTACCTACTTTTATCTTCCAGACAAACTATTTATGCAGTGGTTATCTATGTGTTTAGAGCCAGTTGCCCTGCTTAATTTAAAAAAAAAAATAAGGCTTTGATACTGTGCATTCAAACATCCATGAAGGATTTTGCTTCATGTAAGTACCAGAATGCATGAGGTTAAAAAACAAAAACAACAGTTTGAGAGCTTGCAAGTGTTTTTAACAGAAAGCATGGATTTAATGATCAGTTGAGTTGCACTGGGCCTTGGAAACTTTCTATGTTTCTCAAAAATCTAAATAGCTAACAATATGGATAGAGTGGTAGCTGATCTAAATCCCTAGAGAGTCGTGGCAGTAAACTGACAATTTAGCCATAGGTAGTGGACAAAAGTTTTAGAGGCATGGTTTTCTTTGGCACCAGTATGTGACATATTGCAGACTGAAGGTAGTATTAATTTTGTTGATAGTACAGAGCTCAAGAACTTGCATATACTATGTTGTTTTCTGCTTTTCTCTACATTTGAAATGCAACCCTGTCTTTGGGCTGTTGAGAGTAAATTCGTTTAGAAAAGTATTCGAGGCTAAAAATAACTTAGAAAAACATAAATCTACATATGTTTGACAAAATAACTCCTCATTCTGATGAACAATATTTCTGTAGTTTATAAATAAATCAATTCAGCTTCTTAACATTCTCTGACTGAAGTAGCTCAGGAACTACTCCAGAGTTTGACATTTTGATTTTAAGCTGAAGTGCAGAAAAATAGACCATGTGTGAAGGTCACTGACTATTCGTCTAAGAGATTAAACATTATAAACTGTCTAGCAACATTTCAGATATTAATTTATTTATGAAAAAGCATCATACATCTTATAATAATGTTTTAAAATATTTTCTGAAAAATAAAACTAACAAGAGACTTAAACATTAGATAAACTATAAAGTAAACTATATAGCCAGCTAGATTACAGGTACAAAGACATTACTATCACCATTTTTACAGACAGATAAGTTAAATGTTAATATTTGTACAAACATTTTTTTTTTGTCGATCAGTAATTGGTCAATTTTTCTTGTACAGAGGTCATCTAAATTTTTAATGGCATGTAGCTTTCTTCCTCAAGAACAAGATTGAATATATTTTTTTAAATAACACAGAAAATAATAGTTTCTATTATTTAATTACAGTGATGAAAATCACAACGTGTTGCAGAACACATAAAGAATTTGTTTTCTGTTTTCTATTGCCTTTTGTACAAATGGGTAGGATGGCTTCCAGAATGACCACACACATATGTGATATCCTAAAACTGTGGGTTTTTTTGTTTCTCTGATAAGATCAGTCATGCATCACACAGAGAATAAGTGAAGATCGACATATGTACGGGAACAAGAAGATACTGAATTAGGATTTGAATTTCAAGGCATGAAGCTTTACCCTTGAGCAAATAAATGGACCAGAAGAGGAAAACAGAAGCTGCTGACACAGCAAGAAAAGCCTGGGAGCCTGACCCTTTACTGAAAACAAGGAAGTTGTGGGTCTGAGGGATTAGCTGATCACAGCAGTAGTTGGAACGCAGGAACAATAGTTGGTAGCCAATGAAAGGTTTGTCTATGTCACGTGCACAGCAGTAAATGCTATAAAGCAACCATAAAAGAGCAATAAGGGGATTCTGATTCACCATCTATCAGAGTCCGTGTTTTAATCTGCCGCAAACATATATCCCTTCTGACACATCATTAAAAGAGGGTGGAATTCTGCCATAAGACAAAGGTGATCCTGGCAATAATCTCCTCCAAGGAACCTTAATGTAACCCATTTCTTTATCTAAAGGAATAGCTTGGGGTTGCAGCATTTTTTGAAGTCTCTGCTGCATCAGAATGAGCATTCTGAAAAGAGAGAAAAAGTAGAATAACTCAGCTCTGTTTATAAATTCTAAATTGTCCTGAATATCTTGAGATCCATGGGTTTTATGCTTGATTCTTAGGATACCTGCAAATTTGTGAGGTCTTAAGGCAGGCTGGCAGCACAGACATTTCTTTTTAACAAGTCCCATTGCAATACAGCAAATAAAAATGATTTAAATAAAAACAATGATAGTGGGAAAGATTAGATCTAGAACCAGAATAGCTTTCTTCAAGCTAGGCTACTTATATCACAACATTTTAATGAATAATAAAGGAAAAAAAATAACTAGACCCTGAAGAACCATGTTTTCTCTTATATCAGGAAATTCTGAACAGCAAGATAGATGTCCTGCTTAATTTTATTAATCTAAAATTTTCTGACCCTAGTTAGTACTGCAAAAGGCAAATTCAAATTAACAATTATCCCAGCTAGCATGAGCACTTATTTTAAAATGGGATGAGCTCATGTTCATGTGTAATAACTACAGAAGTAACCTGGTCAAACAGCTTCAGCTGAAATCAGGTGCCTGATCTATCCCTATACCTACCTATATCCTGTACCTACCTAATCTAGGCCCAAATTCCCTGAAATGAAGTCCTGTCAAACCATAACAAACAGTCTTATCTATGACAAACACAGTCTTAACGCACTTGTGATGTCCTAGGGTACATAAAGAGAAGGAAGCTCTCATGTGATACTAGATTTTTTGCAGCAGACTGCAAACTTAAATAATATTAAAGACTAAAGAATAAAAATTTAAAGTGTATGCCACCTTTCTATAAATTCCACAGCATTAAGCTGTTTATGGTTTGATGGATGCCAGAATTGGTTTAGGATCCTTGGAATACTGGGATCTAGAGTTTTCTTCTACAACTCATCTCTTAGAAAGACTCAAGTAATCCCTAAGTAAATCTACAGAAAATTGCAGAGGTTTTCTTTTTCTATATTACCATATGATGATCTAAAAAAAGGCTTAAGTGTGCCATTATGAATGTACAATTTTACGTTAGTGAACTTGATTAATATGATCTGACAACTATATTCTATAAGGTGGAGTTTCCAATCTCATGAATTTTAGACCTATCAGTTAATGGAGAAAAAAAGAAAAACAAAACTTCAACATAACAAAGTACCTCTGATTTCCATATTTGTTATACGGAATACATATACACAGTATGTTTGGAAGCTACTAATGAAAATTTATTCTGTAACATAAAAGGTTATGTTTAAAACTTACTGAATATATGCTTTCTTCACAAAAGAATGGTCCATTATCTCCTCTCAGCATGCAGACAAGTTAACATATTACTGAAAAAACAATCTAGAATGTTTTGATCCAATATATAATAAAATGTACTGATTAAGAATTCCATCTTTTTACTTATAAGCCGTAGCTGACATATTTTTATGTATAGTAAGCCCCTACACATTACTTGCTTGCTAATATTGCTTTAATTTCCAAATATCAAGAAGAAAAGAAACTTCAGATGGTTTTCAACCATGCATTGCTGGCATTTCCCTATGCAACTCTCTGTAAATTTCATAAAGTTCTTTATAATCCTTTGTCTGATCTGTGTCTTGGGGATCCCATCTGTGCTGAGGAGCACAGAAACAGTGGTATAGAGACTGTTGAGGCAGACAAAACTTCCAGCTGCATGGTTTTCAAATTAACCACTAAACTGTAGAGAGTTTTGTATACCCAATTTAAAAATCACGAGAGTAAGATTTGGACTCAGACTCCTCCCACTAGACCAGGTTGCTCAAAGCCTCATCCAGCCTGGCCTGAACACCACCAGGGATGGGGCATCCACAACTTCTTTGGGAAACCAGTTCCAGTGTCTTACCACCCTCACAGTGAAAAATTTCTTCCTAATATCTAATCTAAATCTGCCCTCTTTCAGCTTAAAGCCATTACCCCTTGTCCTATTGCTACACTCCCTGATAAAGAGTGCCTCCCCATCTCTCCTGTAGGCCTCCTTGAAGCACTAGAAGGCTGCTATTAGGTCTCACTGGAGCCTTCCCTCCTCCAGGCTGAACAACCTCAGCTCTCTCAGCCTGTCCTCATATGGGAGGTGCTCCAGCCCTCTGATCATCTTTGTGGCCCTCCTCTGGACTCACTCCAACAGGTCCATGTCCTTCCTGTGCTGAGGACTCCAGACCTGGATGCAGTACTCCAGGTGGGGTCTCACGAGAGCAGAGTAGAGGGGGAGAATCACTGCCTTCAACCTGCTGGTCACACCGCTTTTGTTGCAGCCCAGGAGATATTTGGCTTTCTGGGCTGCAAGTGCTCATTACTGTGTCATGTTTAGCTTCTTATCTACTGACACCCCCAAGCCCTTCTCCTCAGGGCTGGTCTCAATACATGCCCAGGCTTTGTGCTTGGGATTGCTCCAACCCAAGTGCAGGACCTTGCACTTGTCCTTGTTGAACTTCATGAGGTTTGCACGGGCCCGCCTCTCCAGCCTGTCCAGGTCCCTCTGGATGGCATCCCTTCCCTCTAGCACATCAACTGCACCACATAACTTGGTGTCATTGTCAAACTTGCTGAGGGTGCACCCAATCCCCCTGTCTATGTCTCCCACAAAGATGTTAAGCAACAATACTTACACCAAGAAATGTGATTTGGTATATTTATGATTAAATTGTTGACACATTCTAGTTTTGTTCACAGCACTGTAAAATACAAACAATCCTCCCAAGGCCAACAGAAATACAAGACTGTAAAACTAAAATGAGGGACATTTTTTACTGTAAACACTGAGTTTTTTATATCATTGTCTAGCATAATGTCTTCCATCACAATGTAACATGCAAATAATATATCATAAAGCTTGTTAACTCTCTCAAATGAAAGATACAGTGAACTAAATGTTGGCAAAACCTCCAAATGAGGTTTCATATTTCTAATGAAAATTTATCAGGGTTTCTGTGAGTCAATCCACAGCATTCTAAAGGAAGTATGTATCTCCAGGAAAGAATATTTAAAAATACTTTTGGAATTCATGCTAACCCATCCAACACTCAGCTAGCTTCTTTCAGTATTTCCAGATTAAGCTGCTATGAAAATTCCAGTCTCATTTGAATGGAGCATGATTTAATGAAACTAAGAAATTTAATTATCTGAATAAGGCTCAGACTACATATTTAGATTAGTGCATCACTATGTAGGTTTAAACAAACTTGTTAATAAAAGCATTTATTTCACAACAATAAAATACTTAATGATATCACTGAAATAAGCTGTGGGAAGACAGAGAGAAAGTAAAAGAGAAACAGAACAGAGACAGAAGATTTATGCAAGCTGAAGACAAATAATACGGAACGTTTCCTAGTTTAACTTAAGCAAATATTAAGACTTCAAAAAACTTTTCAAAAATTAATCACAGAAAAGAATTTTTTTTGCATGGATTGGTAGGTACAATGCAAAGAATAGTCTTCTATAACACATTCCTGAAGACAAATATACATTAGGCATTAGCTGAGACACAAAATATAACTAAATCTTAAATAAACTTTGAGGAGAAGAACATACCTGTCTCCAGTGTTCATGCTGCAGGGAGAAAGGAAAAAAATATCTTCCTAGAAAATATTTCTTACTAGTTCTGCTAGGTATTTTCCAGTATAAATCCTTTATAGTTAACATACAAAGAAAGCTCTCTGCACCAAAATACGATGTTTGAGTGGTCCGAAAACATTTAATCAACCTCAAGGATTTCTTGTACTCAGCACAGGCAAAACTCTTGTATTCAACACAGACAGGCAGATCTTTTGTTCTACTTCCAGAATTGTCTGCATTAGTTCTGTTGATGTTCTAGGACAACAGTCCTTTGTTATTACCAAAATTAGTCAAAATTGGAAAATAAAACTAACACTATAAGAATGTAGTGTGTCATTATTAATAAAATTACTATAAAGAAATATTATGTTTGAGGTTTAAACATATGAATATATAACAAACTTGATAAATGTAGCTGAAATGTTATCCTCAGACTTTTCAGGGATTTTTGTGCTCTTTTCAGTCGCTGAGAAGACAAGGAATTAAGTAACAAATATTCATTAAAGAGATCTACCATAACTCTAACATTGCTGTGATGCTAGGAATCTTAGTTATGTCTAGAAATAACATAGAGAAAACAGGTTATCCTTGCCATCTGTAGTTCCAGTAGAATCAGAAACTATCAAACAGAAATGGAGGGCTCCCTTTCAAAGTGGAAGGTGTGGGGTGCTGCTATGAGTTAGTACCTTCCAACTGGTCCTCTGTTGATGCTAGGAGATGTTCTCTGAATATTCTTTCATCACAGAAAAACACACCTCATCCCTTCTGGCTGCAGACATAAGACATGGGTATCTTGGAAGCAACAAGTTTATTGTGCCTCCAAATTGAAGGGATCAAACACCAACGGATCAGTGTCAATCCCACATTTTGCTACCCCTTATATTCCTCTTCCTTCCTCTTTGGATCCTGAGCTCCACCATCTCGTGACCACTTACAATGTTTCCCATTTCTGCCATTTCTCATGTTGCTGTCTTGTTGGTGTAGTCACTGGTCAAGGTTGGCCATTTGCTGCATATACATTACTTCTCTTTGGTCTTTGCAATGTACACTGGGTTGTGTGGCAAGGTTTTGCTAGTGTGAGGGCTACAGGGGTGGCTTCTGTAAGAAGCTGCTGGAAGCTTCCCCTACGTCCAACAGAGCCAATGCCAGCCAGCTCCAAGATGAACCCACCGCTGACCAAGACTGAGCTCATCAGTGGTGGTGGTAGTACTTCAGTGATAGTATATTTAAGGGGAAAAAGATGTTGAAGAACAGCAGCCAGGAGAGAGAAGTGAGAGAAAAAACTCTGCAGAAGCCAAAGGCAGTGAAGAAGGAGGGGGAGGAGGTGCTCCAGGCACCAGAGCAGAGATTCCCCTATAGCCCATGGTGCAGCCCATGGTGAGACAGCTGTGGCCCTCCAGCCCATGGAGGTCCATGGTGGAGCAGGGATACACCTGCAGCCCATGAAGGACCCCACGCCAGAGCAGGTGGATGCACCCAAAGGAGGCTGTGACCACGTGGGAAGCCCACACTGGAGCAGGTTTTGTGGCAGGACTTGTGACCCTGTGGGGGACCCACACTGGAGCAGTCTGTTCCTGAAGGACTGCACCCTGTGGAAGGGACACACACTGCATCAGTTTATGAGGAACTGCAGCCTGTGGGAAGGACCAACATTGGAGAAGTTCATGGAGGACTGTCTCCCATGGGAGGGACCCCACACTGGAGCCAGGGAAGAGAGTGAGAGGAAGGAACAGCAGAGATAACTTGTAATGAACTGACCACAACCCCCATTTCCCAACTCCCTGCACCACTGGAAGGGAAGAGGTAGAGAATTTGGGAATGAAATTAAGCCTGGGAAGAAGGGAGAGGTGAGGGAAGGTGGTTTAAGGTTTGTTTTTATTTCTCATTATCTTAGTCTGATTTGATTGGTAATAAATTAAATTAATTTCCCCAAACTGAGTCATCTGTTTTGACCATGAAGGTAGTTGGTGAGTGATCTCTCCCTGTTCTTATCTCAACCCATGAGCCTTTTGTTGTGTTTTCTCTCCCCTCTTCATCTGAGGAGGGGGTATGATAGAGTGGTTTGGTGGGCACCTGGCATCCAGTCAGGGTCAACCCACCACATAATGCCTTGCAATTTTTAAAGTGTTATCTTACTAGTGTAGCTACTGGCCAAACTTTGTCCTTCTGCTTTCATTCCCTAACATTTCCCTTCTTGCAGATACTAGAGAAGGAGCTATGCCACCCCATGTCACTGCCACGGAGCCTGAATGCACCTCCCATTGTATGTCCCCTGTCGTCATAGTTCTGGGAGGTTCGCTATATTGGTCATTACCCATGAGGACTGTGCATAGCTGCAAAGTAATTTCTTTCACTCCCTGACATCACTGTGACCCTTTAAAGGCGCTGCAACATACCCACAACAAAATGAAACCAGTAATACCTCTGTAGGGCATATACTCCATGTAGAAAAGTCAGGTGGCTTGGCTTTGATAGCGCACGCAGCACTTTTAACATATTGCTACTTTTTTTTTTGTTAGGCATTTACTATTCCCTCCTATCCAAATTCACAGAAGTGAATTTAACAATTATTTGCTCTGAATAGAACTTAGCAGAAATTAAAGCCTTGGGCCTCATTGTACTAGCTCTTGCACACCTGTGGGATGAAAAAATTGCCTCTTCACCAGAGAGCTTATCATCTAAATTGTTAGAAAGTATATGCTGTTACAGAAATGATTGAAACTAGTTGATCAAAAAGCTAGGATTTTCAAAGGCAGATAAGAAATTCCTGTCTGTGCTCAACAGAGTAAAGTATTCATGAGATTTCGTGCATTACTCTCATTTCATCGCTCATATATACCACTGCCATACAATCATTCTAGACAGACTAAAAAGTACACTCTTGAACAACTAATAAGTATTAAAGAAAATTTTCAAACAGCAGTCTTCATTCAGACAGTCTTCTGACTAGAAATTCCAAATACTAATGTTAAAACTGAAAAACAGTTTTGTGTTTCTGCAACATGTGTTGTATCAGAGGACAAGAAAACATAATAAAAGCCTTCCAAAACACCTTGCCCTCTGGAAAAATTGTCTGACTGCACAAAAATCCATGGTAAGTCCACAACTAACTCAGTCCTGGAAATGAGTTTAAATTTTATTTACAGCTACTGTGACTGTAACAGTTTCTAACATAATTCCTGGTAAAATATTAGCTGGAACAGCTTTTGTGATCCAGGGAACAGATGAGACATGGACATGGCTGCTATTGCCGAGATGTGGCATGAGACCAGCACCAAAGCTGTCCTTGCAAACCCAAATTTACATCTGTGGAAGGAAATGATGCTGGGAAATGATGCCCTACCCTGAGTGGGAGAAGTGGAACCTCTGAGCTTTCTCTATTACTTCTCTGGGTTGTCTTCCCTCCACATATCTTCTCTCCAAGGCGTCTGACATATCACTCTGCTACATGTATGTTTTGGCAGGTAGGATCAGGGGTACTGACACTCTTGTGTTATGCACCCTTCATGGACTGTTGTCACAATATACAGTCCCTTTACACTGCTGAGATATCATATAGATACATTTTACCATGGACACAGAACCATCGGCATTCAGCCCGAAGTTCAAGAGTCAAGGCAGATAATTTTCTTCAAAAGTTTCTTGTACTCAGCTCATATTTGTAATCTGAACTTGCTATCTCTAAACTTCAGACCTGGTTCTAAAAAGACAACACATGCATACAATAAGGTTTTAACTAGTCAGTAAAGTTAGGGAAATGCATTTTTTGCCTTATCTGGGTTGTGTACGAAACATATTTTAGAAGTGTTGTTAAAAATGCATAATAAAAATGCAGTTGTTGGTCCAGTTTAGATATCCATACTTAAAAGAACATAAACATACATCTGATAAATTATTTAGGCAAGCATTCATATTTTTATATCACTTCTTCAATATATTTTAGAAGTCCCAAGTTACAAAAGCTTAAATTCAGCTCAGTATTGATTTCAGCTGATAAGCTTCTTTCGATCTTCAGTAAATTAAAACTGTAAATTGTGTCTGCACAATTACATATTATATTTTACTTTCTAGAATACTCTATAGAACTTTTCTACTCTAAAAGAGAAGTCTTGTATGAAGAGGGGAAAAAAGAAATAGTCCTTCCCAATACATTCTCTTAAGAATGCTTAATTATGAAGAACTTTTTTCATAATTTCCTTGAAAACAATATCTGGATTTTTATTGTTTAAATTGATTTTGTCATTTTTTTCAATCCCCAATTGTCTTTTCTTCTGCAGTGTTTTCCTTTTCTTAAAAACCACCAAAAATACAAACATTCCGCATACAAGCAGGTAACTGGAATATGACTCTAAATTGCTATTACATATGTCAAACTGAAGGACACCAAAATTGAACAACAGCATCCAGAAAGTATCCATATATGATTTTGAAGGCAACTGGAGCCTCATCTGCATGCAGACATATATTGCAAACTTTACAACAGTGTCTCCCAGTACTGAAAATCGTTTTATTTAGCATGCAGGACCTTGAATGTCAAAATAAAAGCTAAGAAATGGCATTATTAAACATAAAATTTCAAGAGACAAGTGAGAAAAAATGGTAAGAAATATTAGTGAGAAAAGGCAATGGTAAAGTGAAGCGGTTGTTGTAGGACTGAGGTACTTCTGTAGATCAAGACACTTTTCTGCAGTGTAAGTATCTACATCTCACTACATAACACAGAAATAAGTGTCCTTGCTCAACAACAGTTTGCAGACAGAGGAAGATGCTCAATCATGAATACTTTATCAGACACATAAGCCTGTATCACATAGATCATGAAACATGAGATGTGAAGAAGAAATTAAACTGAGGCTCTCCTCCTCCTTCCAGTAGCCGAGCAGGACCAATATCGTTGTGCAAGTGCGAACTAACTTTTGCTGCTTCGCTGCCCCTGCAAGAGAGGGTGTGTTGGGGTGGAGGTCCCACAGCCATAAATAGTGGGGTTTGCTGCATGGATTGCAGCTGGAATGGCTGCAGCAGGAGAGTGAACGTGTCTGGCTTTGAGACTGACAGGTGGCACTGAAGGAGGCCCAGTCACTGTCCCAAAGTGATAATGACAGGTCAGTAGCTTAGCGCATGGTCATGCTGTGGTCCAAAGCATGTCTGAAGCCTACACAGACAAGCTGAAGCTGTTAGAGGCTGTGCTGCCCCATCAGTGCTGTCTGCAGTGCCCGGGCTGGAAAGCTGAAAACGCCGCCACACGCCATGCCATCAGCAGAGGCACAGCTTTTTGCTCTGTGGATCTAACTGTGAAAAAAACAGTGTTTCTTCTCCAGCCAGAAAAGTTATGTAGGTAGCAGCAAAACAGACCTGAAGGGAATAACAATTTTCCGTATCTAGATAACGCAACCTTTAATAAGTTGGGGCATGTAATTAATTATAGCGAAAGACGAAGAAGCCAATGGTTCAGCA
>NW_010107936.1:29118-29962 GCF_000699245.1 Pterocles gutturalis
AACTGGCTTTATGATTGTTACAATGACCTTGAAATATTTGTAAATAGATTATTTTATGGAAGTTGTTACAGCAATCGGATCAAGGGATGAATCAGCATGGGGGCTTCCCAAAGGGGTCTTGATGAGGTTACTGTACGATATCTAAAATCTTGTGGTTTTTTTATACAAGAGTGAAGAATCTACACATTTTAGCTCTCCATTCATCCTAAAAATAAATAATAATTTTATACCTGAGTAATATATCTTGGACTAACTATATATAACCTATAAAGCTCAAACATAAATTGGCATGAAAATGTTAATTATACCTTTTATTACTTTTTCTAGACAAGTATATTTGCTGCAACAATCATTTAGCAGTTAATCATCTTGCCATGATTTTAATCTGTCGCTTGCTGCTGGCTGATATAATTTATAAAAGGATTTTTCTCCTTGTTGTTCTATTAATGCATCTTTTTCCTTTGAAATTTAAAATTAAATGTACATCGTAGAAATGTGCATAAGTGTTATTATGAAAATAAAACTGAAAATGTTATGCATCTGAACAGTTCACCTGTATTGCAATCAGCATTAGACTGTCTTGATTTTCTCAATCTGTGTTTACTGAAGGTCTTTGGTTAATTGAGAAAAATTAATAACAACTAGACATATTAATGTCATTATACAGGAGACCAGGATATAAATGTCTTTCAGATTAACTTGACTTTTTTCTGGACTTCTTACTGTGATATAAATTGTTATTTCAAATCATCTGATATAAAACCACTAGAAGCAGCCTGTGAATTTCTTCTAGGATACATTCTGAATAACTGGGAAATAAGCATGGAATTGGAATTGTGAGACA
>NW_010107936.1:30003-33669 GCF_000699245.1 Pterocles gutturalis
CAAGTAGAAAAGCAGCAGTGTTTAGAAAATTAAAAAAAAAAATACAGAAAATGAGCTACTTCACATAGATTGAAAAACATAAGATTATATGGTTTATTTTAAAAAAAGAAAAAAGAAGAGCAATTTAAAACCGAAGAAATCCCATAATGAGAGAAAAAATGTTACTCTATCATCAGATAATTAAGAGGAAACAAAATAAATTAAGATTTTGGGAATAGCCTTTACTTTTATTTTAATATAGTCACATAATTAATCTCTGGCTTGTTTTGAAGATGATCAGCAAGCCGTATTTGTGACTTCTGTTATTGCTTGCAATTTATTACTCCATTCTGCCAATATTCCTTTTTATGTGTTCAGTTTCAAGCAAGTCAGTAGGACTACAGTAATTATTATGATTTCTGGAATGGAAATTCTTCTGTATAGTTTTCTTTAAATATACTTTTAAAAAAATAATGAGGAATTTTTCTCTTAAGTCACTAAATATAACAAATGCAGTCTTTACTCTCCCAGTTTATATTTTGCTGTTGTGCCCTTGCAATACTGTTTCATAAACTACATTCGCAATGAGTTGTCTTATGTTTTCAGAATTCTCTAACCCTTCCCTTTCCGATGTTTCATGCAATCCCTCAGCCAGCTTCTTCTGTCTGTTCCAGTTAACTTGAAAATTGTGTATTAAAAATAGATATTTTCCAAGCAGATTTTATAAAGTTGCTCAAACTTTGAACGAATTTGATTCCCTGCAGAATTTTAGTTTAAAGCTTTGACCGAGTCATCCCTAGCTTGCATTCTGTCAGCAAGGGTTACCTGCTTATACTTCTCTAGGCAAATACAATTGCAAACAGTGCCCAAGGCCTTCAAAATCTGTTGTAACAAATTTAGAGGTGTTACAGTGGTTATCCACTTGACTCACCATCTTTAAACATTTATGAAGGCTTTCTCTGCTTGTTCGTTCTAACTTCAAGCAATACATGAAACTGCCCTTGACAGCTACCTCTGCATTGCCCCTGTTTTAGTCCCATCATACAGAAGGGACAAGGTTAATACATCTCTGTTATCAGATTAGCAGTGCTTTTGGGGTTAGCCAGTATTGTTGCTGACCAAATCCTTCCCTCTTAAAGCAGGACTTAAACACCTCTGCTGAATCTTGGTGGACATAGTTTGCATGAAAAGAGGAAAACATTAAGGACAGGGTAAGACTTTCACCTGTACAAATGTAGCTGCAAGAAATGCAGACACATTCATTGTGAGTGAGGAGAGAAACAGCAGCACTCCTAGGAACATTAACAGTGGAATTTATGTGAAGACATTGTAATCCTTTTTTTCTCCTCAGTGATTATACTTGGAAATAAAGTTCCTGTTCTGGATGTGGATCTTAAAAATTATTTTTTTCCTAAGAAATTGAGCAGTATTTATGCTTTTCAACTTCCTATGGGAAAGAGGAGGCTTTCTTCAGTTTAAGGGTGTATTATATCGATCTTTTGCTACGGATTCAAATGTTTGTCATCACAACTTGATCCTCCAAAAAGTGAAAGGGCCTCCAAAGAAGTCAGGTGCTCCAGAAATTCCACTGGGGAATTTGCTGTTGATTTTACTAGGAAAAGGCTTAGAAACTTTAGGGTAGATGACAGAAAACTGATGGAAGAATGAATGAGTGGATGGATTGATGGAAGGATAGACAGAAGCCTACAAAAGTATTAATTTCTTTAGCTACAATGAATTTATACAAACTGGAGTTGTGTCCCTGGGTTGTTTTGTTTTGTGATTTGTTTTTCTGAATTCTATTCTAGTATTTTAGGTTTGCTGTGTACATACTAAGCATAAGTAAATAGAAAGCAAGCGATAGAGCCCTAACCATGTACAGATGCAGAAATGAGAATTCCTTTACCAGAAGAGATAAAACAAGAGAGTTATAATTCCCACTGCTGTTACTGCAGGCATCTTGACTGAGAGCTGACACTGTGGCAGATACCAAAATGCTATTACAGGGAACACATTGTGAACCAATTTAAAACATTTCCTTGCAATTTTGACTCGTATCTCCTCAATGCTGCCATTAGCTTTAAAGTTTCAGCCTCTGCACTCAGAACCGATATCACTTACAACTGCTGCTTCTGCTATTGACTGATGAAATTAAAATGCACTTATAAGCATTACAGAGAACAGATTTGCAGAACATTGATTGTGGATTGACATTACCGTAAGAAATAGTATTGATTTGTCATATTAAATTATGGTGCTATTTACATGACAAACTTTCACTATTATTTGAAGGAGGTGAGAAGGAAAAACCCCAAATATGATTCACTACAAAGACTATAACTCCTCAGGTGGCTCCAGGACACACTCTTTTTTTTTTTTTTTTTTTTTTTTTTTTTTCTTTCATGCCTGCATTTGAGTGGTAAGACCTGTTATGTTATGTAGAATTGTGAGCCTCAAATTTACACAGGGTAGGAGAATGGTGATTTCTCAACCTTTCTGGACGTACATAGAGTGGGCATTCATATCCTTTTGCTTTACTTTCACCTGTCTCTGCTTTGTGCAGGAGACCTTCCTTCTACATTCCTCCACTATTCCTCAGCTGGTGTGTAGAATAGCAAATGCAGCTAAATGAGCCTGCAGAACAAACTCACTATTATGTCATTAATGTTTAAACTCTATTAACTTTTGAGATAGAAGGTTCAGCATGAAATTACTCAAAGTGGGCTGTCAAAAATTTCATTTTCAAAACCCATTTTTGCATAATTCTGGCATATAATATTATTATTGCTATTATTACACATGCAAATAAATACAACATAAAGGCTGTTTAGATGTCGGTATTATAGGTTAGTGTTTTAATAACATGGTGGCACTGAAAACCATATGTACATGTTTATAAATAGCAACCATTAAATCACTTGCAATACAGTGTTATCATGATTTTAAATAGAATCTTTATTAGTTCAGCCTCATTATCTTAACAATTTCAGAGAGAACAAGAATATTGATGAGACAAGATAAACCTTCTTGCCCCTTAAAGCTGAAATAGCAAAGATTTTAGTTTCACCAGTAAAATGGTGTCCCTATCTATAGCTCATGTTATGAAGAATGGTATCAGGTAACAGTGTTAAAATGAAACATATTCTACAGTGATCGTTGCAGGTAAAAGGTTATTTTGCAACTGAATTATGCAGTTTAGATGTAAACCAGAGACTATTCTTGAGGTTAAACTGAGCTCATTAGTTGAAGTCACAGCTCCAAATATTCCTAAATAAAATAAGTCTTACATCACATTTCTACCAAATACTAGACAGATGAGATGAATAGCATTAAAAAAAATGTATGTTTTTCAAGAAAATGAAACATTTATTTTCAGTAAGAAGAAAAGAGGCATAGAATTTCTTTGTCAAACATGCCATAGCACATTAATACAAAGACTGAAAGATATATGCAAATAAATAACAGTTTAACAGCTTTTATACATTACTGTCCTTGGATGTGTAGTGTCCTTGGTTTTTTTTCAGGAAATATATAATTTATATCAGTTAGTGTTATATTATAGTATTGAAAGATACATCTTTTCATAGAAGGTTCATGGATTATTTCAAATAATCTTTTAAAATGACAGTGCTTAATGCTGTCAGTGTATTTTGCATTTACTTCAGAGACCAGCTTCAAGCAGGTAAA
>NW_010107937.1:0-2848 GCF_000699245.1 Pterocles gutturalis
CGGACTCTCAGGATCACCATTCCCAAAAGCCTCCTCGCCAAGGTCACTGAAGGTTGGGGGATTATTTGGGATCATCGTCTTGTCACAGTCACGATTTACAAACCCCCCCCGCGCCTCCAACTGTCCTCGGGCTCTGGCCAGCAGCAGCCGCTTGGTTATTTCAAGCAGCCCTGGGACTGTCCCTCACTAAAGGCACGGATAAGGTTTGCCGTGGCAGCTCCCACCCTCCGCGGTCAGACATAATGCCAGGTTGTCTCCCTCTGGGCACGTAACATATCGCTTTCGGATGCTCTGGTACCACCCGCGCAGCTCCCGGGGCAGAGAGGATCCCAGGGTCAGGCTGCTGACAGCCACCCAGTAACTCGGCCGCCCAGTAAGGCCAGCTCAACGGTTCTCTGTGTATTTACTGGGAACAGATTTTTCCTTGACCTCCTCTCTTGCCCCCCGCTCTGATTTTTTTTCCCCCCTAAAAATGGAGCCTTTTTCTCGCTGGTTCATGGTGAATCTCAAGTGCTTTCAGGATGACAAAGTCCACTTGTCAGCAATACGCTTTTGAAAGACTCCGTTCTCTTCTCTCCGAGGCCTGCTGACAATCGCTCTATTATCAGCGCGTTCTTATCCGACAGATTTTTGTCCTTTCCCTCCGGGGCTAATAAGGAGAAAGGTTGCCAGCCGTCACCGAGGCAGAGCGCTTCCACTCAAGGGCTGAGCTCAGAGCGGAGCCTCGCCCGGCGAGCTCCAGGGAAGGGCCATTATGCTGGACGCAGGATACCATCATCTGATCCCCATGAATGACTTTTTGAAGCGGAGCCCATTCATCGGTTTGGTGATGCCTGGTGTTAGTTCAAAGACCCTGCTTTCAAGTCATTTGTGCTCCCAGGGCCCCCGCTGAACCAGCCGACCGCGATCACCAGACAGTTCGCTAACTCTCAGCTCGCAGTTGTGAAGGAAAAAAAAGTCGGGCGGTTCAAGGCTCTGTCCTGACCCGCTCCCCCCACCCCAGAACGTCCCCCCTCTTCCCCGCGCGAACTTCCCAGACGCATCCCTTCGGCGGGATGCGGGCACAGCTCAGCAGCACTGCCCGCTCCCTCTGGACCTCAGCAGCACAGAGGGGCTTAATTATTTAATTAACACTATTTAATTTTTTTAACTATTACAAACCAGGCTCCTGCTGCCCCTGGACACACCGTGCGGGAAGAGGAGGACGAAAAGGTGTTATCCCTGCAGCCTGTGAGGGTTCTGAAATCCAGTTCTTCCAGTCAAACGCCCTCAAACCCTCCAGTCCCAGTCCCTGTCTGTCCCACCTTCCCCCAGTCCCGGCCGTGCCGCGCCTCCACAACTCACCTTCCGGCACAATAAGAACGGAACGCGCCCAAGCCCCCGGTACCGGGCGTGATGCTGTGCCTCCGCTGCTCCTCCCAGAAAAGAAGCTCCGGGGACCAGCGCTTATAAAAGCACACAGGTTTATTGCATATCAATCTCATGTATAAATTCATCGTAGCATTGGAAAGATTACATTTGGTATACATTCCTATTCTACAGCATTAACCTCAAAATCAGCTTCTCCTAGTCATTATTTTAAAGGAATTTCTCTACACAAGTACATTTGTCTTTTATCACAAGCATCAAAATGAAATCTGTAAAATCGCTTTTTTAATTATTTTCTACACTTCATATCTTTTATTTCATTACGCTCCCCACAAAGCGATTTCATATTAATTAATAACTGCCAACACATTTTTTTTTTCTTTTCTTCCTTGGCAGTTCAAGGCTTCTAGCCTCAGACGCAAAAATCTAATCACATATACAGTAAGTGCATCTACGGAATTTTTTTCTTTTTAATAAAAATTTCACAAACAGACACCATAATGACTGCTAAACACAAGTCATGCACAGTTTACTTATAAACATAACAGAAGCAATATACAATCAAGAATGATATGGAACAAGCACCATCCTCTTTCTCAATGTTTTTTAAACATTATATGAAAACCAGACATTTACAATTGATTTAAAAAAACACTATACAGTTCTAAAGGAAAAAAACCACCTAAATCATATCTGTATTGTAACAATGGGAAAAGGAATGACATAGGATGCACAGATTTATGATTCTTGCAAGCACAATATATATATGTTTTAAATTACATCTTCTGCAGGCTGGAAATGACATCAGGGCAAAACACCTCTTGCTTGGAAGAGAGCGACGAGAATGTAAAATACATTGAGAATTACTTTCAGAATTACTTTGTTCACATGTGAATTGCACATCTGGAAATCAAAGCTGCCTTTTTTTTCTTTTTCATTCTTTTTTTTTTTTTTCCAAAGTGGTAATAAGAATTAACGACAGAAGAAAGAGAAAAAAAAAAATAATCTCGGAATCATTCAAGAACATTTTAATCACAGTATCACTCAACACGACAGAGGAGAGTTCCATGGCTTTGTGACACACTACTGACCATCGCCTAGGAGCAGAGGTTTTGCCCTTATGTGACCAGCGCTGACCACCCGCGCGGCCCCTCCCGGCCCGTCTCCCCGGGCAGGAACGGGCGGGCTCCGCACCGCGATGCTCCTGTCCCCATCCCGCCACACACAGAGTACAGCATGTAAATGCGAGTGTCCGTCAGTAGACTGGGAGGGGATTGGGGGGCTCACCATCCAGTGCTTTGATGCTTGGAGTTGAACGTGTTCACGGCGCTGTGCAAGTGCCTGGAAACGCTTTCGGAGGGAGAATGAAGCAGACGATGCTGAGAGTCTTAACTGCTGCTGAGGGAGAAACAGAAACCTTCCCCTGGGCTGTTCTGAGCCCGACCCAAACCACGATTGGTGTTCAGTCTGAGCACAGCTT
>NW_010107937.1:3196-4634 GCF_000699245.1 Pterocles gutturalis
TCCATCTGGTGGGTTTTCCGGGTTTTGGAGCCAGCCGCGGCAACTCGTGTCAGCCCTGACACCAGTCTCCGAGCAGGCGAGGGAAGGGAAAGCCCAGAGTCAGACTTGTTTTCTCCTCCGTAACTAGCTCAGGCAGAAAGATCTGTGGCCAAAGTCGCACTCCGGAGAAGCCAGGACCCTTCTCGGTGCAGCTTCTCTCCCGGAGCACTGAGCAGCCGGGAGCAGCATCATCTGGGGACACAAAAAAATCCACAGGGCTCCTCCCGCTGTCTCCTCGCTGCTGCAGCAGTATGGCTGCGAGACGCGAAAATGCTTCTAATGAACAGACCCGACACAAATAGTCTTGGTCTACATCCCACCTCGAGCAGTGCCTTGGCTTTCCCACACCAGCAGCCCCCCTCCACCCCACGCCGTGTCACCCAGGACCACGGGTCCCGAGCACGACGTGCCGGTGGGTCGGGCAGCCTTGAGCACCCCCACATCTAACCGGAGCCGAGGGACCCAGACCCTTCCCACCGCCGACGCTGGGAAGCTGCGCTCTGATAGCAGACCCTTCCTCAACATGGACCTCTCAGGAAACACCCTTTGAAATACGGGATTGCTTTTGTCTGCAACCGTAAATCCACCTAAACATCTGCGCTGAGCTGCAACACGTTTCAAGTGCAATCGAACAAAAGCTATGAGACAGAGGCTTTCTGCTTATTTAACTGTGGAAAAATTAAAACTTGCCATCAGTGCTCAATTACAGGAGTTGGGAGTTCCTACAACAAACAGACACTGTCTAGAAAAAAACGGAAAAAAACTGAATTAGGAAATTTGAAAAGAAAAAAAATCATTTCATGATTTTAAAACCTCTATTTTTAATGTCTGCAAGCCCTGGCTGGACTGTGCCTCCCATCCCTAGCTGTGCAAGCTCGGCAGAGCCAGGAGCTGCCAACAAACCTGCTTCAGGCGGGGCAAGACACCGAAGGGAACCATTGTACACCCCAAATTACCCCCCGGTAACACCTGCCTTTCTCAGTACTCAGCCCACATTTTGCAGAGCAGCTCCTGCTGCTCCTCCAGCCACTCTCAGGAGCATTAACAACGCACGAAATGTCGGGTCAGAGCACACACACACCCTCCACCACCCACAGATCTTGGTCCAACACGGCAGACAGCGCTGCCGTCCCTGCCAGAGAGATGCTCAGATGCGTGATTTACCCCAAGCAGATGCTCCAGGAGCCACGGAGCTGCAGCTCCAGCTGTCACGCTGGACTGGGACAGCACCCACCATCCCGATGCCCAAGGCTGGGGCATGGGCGGCAGCAGCTGCAGGTGGGACACCGACGGCTCCCGGGGCTCAGGCGGCACGTCGGGCTCTGCGGAGTCACCGGCACGGAGGGAGGGCACGTGGGGAGGGGCTGCTGGCTCGCTGGTGGGGGCTGCGCTTGCTTTC
>NW_010107938.1:0-21243 GCF_000699245.1 Pterocles gutturalis
GATTCTGTGATTCTGTGATTCTGTGGTGCCAGCCTGGAGTTTGCGGCCCAGCTGGGCTAGGAGCTGGGATGGGAGATGGCCTTAATGAAGACGGGACGTGCTTTGGGAGGGAAGGGTGTGTACTGTCCCACGAAACACTTGCCCTGTCCTTGCTCTCTTCCTGCTGGGAGTACAGTCCCACTGTGGTCAGGGCATTAGGAGGTGGAGACTGGTATCTTAGGTCTGGCCAAGCCATGGAGTTACCCAGTGATTTTGGGCACGCTGGTTCACCTCTCTGCACTTTCCCCCAGCAGGGTCTGTCGTACCCATTTGTACAATCCCAAGCTATAGCACCCTGCAGGGCTGGGAGAGCTGCTCCCACGGTGTTTGTATAATACCTGCCTCCATGAGTGTGTTTGTCGCAGCTGGTGAAACTAATTGCCAGCAGTAGACATAACAAGCAGGCCTGATACAAGTGGGGGAAGAGGAGGAGGGGGACACTGAGCCTTCCTTGTTCTCTAGACATTATTATTTTGGCTTGTCAAGCTTCCCCCTGAATGAATCTAATGATAGCTGAACCGTTGCATGAGCTGTATGAGCTCTAACTTCCTTGGGACACTTGAGTCACTTTGGGTGGCATATTTGGGCCCTTGTTTTCTGGACTAACCTCCTTCTCAGTCATTCAGCAACTTCTGGTCTCCTTTGGAGCAGGGAGAGGTGAAAGAACACATCAGAAGTGTATAAGCAGCAGAGAAATCTAGAAGCAGCTTTTCTAGAAGGTCTAAATTGTGTCTTACTGTTTTTCAACCAGGTCCTTGGTTTTAATGCAATTAGTGTAGTCTGAGGTAACGTGAATTCATTCAGCTCCTTTGCCTTCAGGACTAAATTGATTTCTCAGGGAGATCTGGAAATCCCTTCCCTAACCCATTACAGTGCAACACGATGTGTATAAAGGGGAGCACTGCAACTGAGCTTAAGAGTGTTGGCCCAGCTGTATGACCATACCTGTATGTCCCACTAATCAGGTGTCTAAGTTCATTTTTGTTCTGGGCTGAGGTGGTGTAATTTGGAGAGAAGGAACAGACCAAAGAAAGCTTTCTCCCCTACCCCTCAAAGGAATAAAAGCAGTTTCCATCAGGAAAATCAGAACAATTACTTGTGGTTATTAAATCCTGCTACCTTTTCTGGTAATGGCTTATCTCCTCTCCCATACTTTCCAGCCTGCTGACCAGGCTCTCCAGCTGGCCAGCATCGCCCTGAGACATCACGGCCTGCATGGGCATGAGGGGAGTGGCATGGTGTTGCTACGTGGTTGGAGCTACATATGCTAGGCAAAGAGTATGGGTCATGGAAAGAGACTGAAATATTTAGACAAATAATCATGGGCCACTCTGGTGAGAAAAAACGGAGGAAACTGGTTTAAAGGAAGAGTCAAGACCAGACAATGTCTTGTTGCAGGAAAGCTGAAAGTTTATTTTGGATCAAAACATCAAAACAATATCTGTCAGTCTTTCCAAATGGAAAACTTCAATTTTTAGCTCAGAACTGAACTGTTTTGCTTTCTGGATGCCAGAATATCTTTGGTGGATTTCTATGAAAACTGAAAAATGGCAGCCAAAAGCAGATACTTCAGGATAAAACTCTGTTTTCCATTTAAAAAAGCAGCCTGAATAGGAAAACCATGTGGTCGTTTCTTGGCATCACAGCATTTGTAGAGCAGCACTGGAATGTGCATTCTGTGTATGAATGAAGAAATGTTCATTTTAAGAGGTTCCTCAAGCTATCTCTTGGGACACTCTGGAGAAGGGGACATGCTGGCATCAATCATTCTCTAAAATGCTAACTATGAAGATGGGGAGAGAATAGCTGCAGTTATGTTCTCATTACATGTGTACTTATGCTTGTTTTACTGCTCTAGTAAAATTAAATGTACTTTTTTTTTTTATTCCCGTTAAGAAATAGGGGTAGTATTTTTCATGCACTCTTTTCATGAGGGACATAGGCTGTAACAGAACATTTCCCTTGCAGCTCCTCTATTGATGTTCGTTATTTATACCTCTTGTGCCTTAGTTGCTGTACGAGGTTTCTGCCTTGAAAACCCCCACGGTTCCCTGGGGGCAAGGGGCTGCTTCCTGCTCCAGGAGGCCCAGCCCCAGTGTGCCCCTGGCAGCTGGCAGCATCCCCATCCCTGCTGTTTCTGCTCCCCGTGCTCCGCGGCAGGTCAGATGGAGAGGGAGGACATTGTGCAACCACGCATGGTATCTGCTCCCTGCATGGTATCTGCTCCCTGTCTTGTGGCCAGACAACTCGTGGGGTGGTGGACTGGAGAGGGCAAGAGGGAATGGCTCTACCTTGCCTGCTCCTGCCCTCACTGCCTGCTGACTTGCAAGAGAATGGGGTGGCTCGGTGGCTCCTGCTTTCCTTTTCCTGCACCTTTTCTCCCAGTCCTGCACAGAGGAGTGGGAAAGTGCATCCCTTGGGACTCCCCTGGGTGGACCTGCAAGACCATAGCACAGTCAAGCCCCAAATAAGCAGCGAAGGAAGTGGGAAAGGACAGGAACTCAGATACTGTGTCACAGTGGGTTCAGTTAAACATCTATCTTGGGATATGTTTGTTTGTTTGTGGTTTTTTACTTCTTTTTTAAAAAAATAAAAACTTTGATAAGGCTTTTGCTCTCACTGCTGTCCTTGGCCATCAGCCTGCACATGCATCTACACAAGAATAGACTCTTTTCTGTGCTTCATTTTTATTTTCTTTAAAAGGAACTCAGAGCTTTTTATAGACACTTACTGTACGGAGGCAAAAAATTTGGTGCAGACAGTTCATTATAACCATAACTCTTCCCACGTTCTCAGAGCTCTGCTGTACACCAGGGTGATACTAATTCACCCAAGCTATATTTCCTTTATGATAAAGCTGTAGAGGCTAATTTGTAGGGGGAAAAACATCCTCATGTAACCTGCTTCACTGTGCTGGGACCAAACAATATGGAGACTTGTGGGAAAGGGAAGCCTCTCAGCCTCCCAGCCCCACGCTGCCTTTCAGGAGGCTCCTTGCCTGTTTCTATTTCTATCATAACTGGTTGGCTTCATGCTCTCCTGCCATGTGGAGTGGATGATGTGTTTCTCTGCTGGTTGCTATGCCAATATGGAACAATAAACTTTGTTTCACCTCTTTTTCAAAATAGATTCATAGTTTAGAACTAGATATATATATATATGTACATGTATTTATATGTTTACATATTTGGAAACAAGTAGTTGTTACTGATGGAAATTGTGGTGAGGACATTATCTGGTTATTTTACATTCCAGCCCAGGCACCTGTCTCACAGCAGTATTCATCAAACTGTTTCTGGTTTTCAGGTCCTCAAGTGTTTGTTAAGAGTAGCCTGGGGTATAATTGATGGTGACCCACCTATGTGGTTTTAGACTTAATCTTTCTCATCTTGTTTTACAATGTTTCTGTCAGTCCATCTGTCAGTTATACGTCCTTACTTATGCTCAGCGGCTTAAACTGGAGATATCCTTCCTGTTTCTCTTCCAGAATGACTTCTAGAAAGGCAGAAGGAGCATTTCACAAGCTGCACCTAGTTGTGCAGAGTGCAGCATAGTCATGATGATTATCAAGATAATTTATCAGTGGATAATTGAAACAGGAAAACTGTAATTAAAATCCCAGTCCTTGCAGTCAAAAGACATATCCTAAATAAATCTTCGACATGAAGGAAATTTGTTGCAAACAGGGCACAAATGGAAAATACACATTTTTACTACAAATTGCTTACTCCAGAGCAAAATGTTTGAGTAAAAGAATGTGTCACATAGCCCATCCTGTTTCCTTAGTGATTGTCTCATGGAATGAGTAATGCTAGTTGCCTTCTGTAGGCAGCTGGAGTCATGGGTATTTAATCTGGTCATCCTAATAATATCACCCTTCTAATGAAAGAATGGATGGGTTTGGAAGGGATGTGCCTACAGTTCTGAATAAAGGTGGTCTTCGTTGAGGTTTCCATAGTGAGTGCTGGAGCATGCATGGAGGAGGCTGGCAGGGTTGATGGCATGCTCCAAAAGCCAAATTCCTTCTTCCCATAAATGGTCAAAACTCCATTTACACCTGCAGAAAATGTGGTCTGTCATTACCTCAAATAGTGTTAACAGTTTTCACACCCTGCCTAATAATATTAGCTTTCCCCAGAGGTCTCCATTTGTTATCCCTGTCAGTGATGGCGTGATGACTGGAGCCGGTTAAAGGCCTTTTCTGGTGAGCTAGGTGTGATCAGGAGGGAGAAGGAATCCTTTGCCAAACTGTGATTTGCAAACTAGAAAAGCACAGTGGACTTTCACACTTGACATGAATTATACAGCAGGTCTCCTGGAGAAAAATACTGTGGACACTCTGAGGAAGGCAAGCTGGGAGATACAGCTCTGGTTTGCAGGGGGAAGGAGAATAGACTGGGCTTTTGCAGAAATGGTTGTTTTGATTCAGTGCTTGCTGAAGGAGATAAACACACCCACTGAGGGATATTTGAAGGTAGCATCATTGGCTAAGCTGTGTCCAAAGGAACAGTAACACACTTTAAAAAAACACATATTTTTTTACCTTGTGCCTTCTTTTAAATCCTCTTTTATTATCATTGTAGCTAGGACAGAATGCTCGTGTTTGACAGGACAGTTTCTTCATCTACTTTATTCTAACTCTTGTTTGCAGTCGCGATACTCGTGTTGCTATTTATGCTTTTTGTTACAGCTCTGATGTTTGCTTTTTTAAATAACATTAAAATTAAATAAGCACTAGGAACCAATGATTGTTGCTTGAGTAAGAAATCAGGGTGTCAGGTAATAGAAGAAGAAATATCAGAAGAGACAACCCGTTTCAGTCTCAGGGTTACATGCTTCTATAACTAACAGCAAATATAAAAATAAAGTGGTGAAAAATATTTCCAGGGTGGTTAATTCCCTATTAGAAGCATGTGAACATTTCCAAAACAGTCACCTAATTTCTGTATACTATATCTCATCTACAAGGAAGAGCTTGAACCTAAACTGAGAGGTTTAAATTTCTAAACCAAGGAGCACTATTTTTTTCTTCTCTTAACAAAATTTAAGCTAATTCTGAGGTGGTTATTCTAAAATAAGGATGGAATTTCAACAGGAATAGTTACGATCCTTATTTACCCACTTTTAATTAACCTGCTTACCTTGACATGATTCTGGTCCAAACTGCATCACATAGCTGTTGGTATTGCAGGGAAGTTACTCCGGGCTGATGCCCAGCACGGAGCTGATCAGATCCTGGCCTCAGGATGGGAGTGGGGAGCGTGTGTCTTTCGAGTGCACATGCCCAGCAGTTTTTTTCTTCCATATTTTAAAACAAAATGCAATAAAGACGACAGGTAAACAGACAGCTGTTAGGGTCCCTGCAATGGGGAGTCCTACACCCCCTCCCCATTAGGAGGCTTCGGCTGAGTGTGTGGCAACCCAGGGTTGTGGCAGCTTTGGGGTTGCGGGAAACCTGCCTCTTAAACCTCCTGAGTTTTTTGGGGCTTGAAGGGCTGAGGACCTGTGAAGTTCCTTCTGAAAAGTGAGCACAGGGTTGCTTCTGGTTGCTCCTTTCCTCCTGCACCTCACTCAGCTGGTGTTTTGGGTGGCTGTGCAGCAAATGCAGCAGCAGCAGCAGGCGTAGCCTATGCTCAAGGAGGTTGTTGCCTGTAGGATTCAGGGACACTCCTGCAGCTCGTTTCTGCCCTTGGTACAGCCTTGAGCTGTTGTAGCCTTGAGGTGTTTGGGAGAAGAGCTCATCTTGATTTAAATGGTTTAGCCAAAAGAAGCTGCAGGAGGGAAGGTTTGTATCTGGAGACATTTCTCTTAACCGTGGCTCCAGGGTAAAGGTGTGGCGGCAGCACAGGGAGTTTTGCTTTACAGTGTGTGACAGTATACACAACTTTAGTCACCCTGACTTGGCTCGGCATACATGCTCTTTTACAGTGCATCTTAATCCCAACGTTCTGGTTTTCACAAAAATCCCCAAATTCCTCTCTTCTCTTGAAACAAGTCCAGGTGTCTTTTGAGCTCATGTACAGCCTTTGTTTCAGCTGCCTCTCCTGGTAACTTATTCCACATGTTTATTACCCTTCAGCTGAAGCAGTTCTGCCTGACAACTTCCCTGTTTACACCCAGTTGTTTTATTTGAAATGTTTGCAGGCTGTTTTGACATCCCTGCCTTCCCCCTGCTCCTCCACCCTTGCTTGGCAGAGGTTACCTTGATCACCCCCTTTCATGATTTTGAAAATCTTCTACTAGGTCACATCAAAGTATTCTCTTTTCCAATGAGAGTAAACTTAACATGCACTCACTTCACCCACCTAATAATTTAGGGCCCGGTAAGAGACAAGATCTGGTTTCACTTTTTGTTGGCCTGCTCTTGCACCCTCTGAGGCAATAATATTCTTGCTGTGATATAGTGACTAATACTGAGCATCTGTTAAGCCTCCATCTCCAGAACAAGCCATAGATTTCTAGTTGTTATTGCTGTATCTCTACTAACACAAGTTTGTACCCCATTTCTCTTTATTTTTCCTTTTCTTTGATGTTCTCCCATATATAGGTGGCTTTAATTATGTTTTTTTCCACTACAACCCTTTAAATCCTTTACATCTACAAGGTGTCATGTCATTACAGTACTTAGCACACACAGCTTTGCCTGATTCCTTTCTAAGGGATTAATTTATTTTTGTGCTTTTTGTGTTGAGCTACATTTGCTGAGTGAACCAAAGTCTTCTGCATTGACTGTGCTCAACCTAGATTGATTTCCTAACACGAGAGCTAGAACACAGTGTGAAGAGATTCTTCTCAGTGTTTCTGTATTGACATCAGTGTACAAGTACAAACTCGGTACTGTGAAGCAAAAACTACTCTAAAGGCCATTGTTCATTGCTGCCGTAATGTAAGAGGCCTAATCAAAGGTAGTGTAGGTCTTGAGGACATTTTTGTCTGGAAGATGCTGACATGGAAACAGTGTTTGGGGCAAGTGGAATGGGATAACCCGTCTAAATCTGACCTTTCCACTCAGTACCTTTTCCCCAATATAAAGCTCCCACCCAGTATCTGATTTCATCTCTTGCTCCACAGACAATGTTCTGTCCTTTTACTTTGCAATCCATAACTTTCTGTTTGTCTCCATTAGCCATCTCTGATGCTGAACCTTGTCAAAACTTTGTTTGAAAAATCTAACCTCAGTGTGCTATGCAGCATCTGTCATGTTTTTCTTATCTGCCATGGCAGCATTATCTTTAAAGATATCCAGCCGGTTAGTTAAGCATGACCTCCTGTGTCTAAATGCATGCTGGTTGTCCTTAATCAAACTGCCTTTACAGGTGTTCTCATGTCACATCCCTTAAAGGTTTCCTGTGCCAGATGTTAATCCTACTGCTCTATAATTTCCTGCTTTGGCTTTTGACCTCTTTTGGGGCTGGGGGAAAGAAGACAGAGTGCCACTTTTAGCTTTAAAAATTGCTGCCAGACTTAAGGTACTCTAGTATAGCATCTTTATTACCCCTCCTTTAATCACCATTCTTGCTCAGTCTCATTAATGGGGGCTGACCATTAATGGGCACTTAGACCATATTCACCTTTCCAAACCAGTTGGTATCTCAGAGTTTTATAACTGAGAGTCAAAATGGAGCAATGTTGTATCTGCCCGAATTTATTAAAGGGGAAAAATCTTGAAGAAACGGCTCAGACCTCCTGCACCAAGATGCAATGCCTTGAGTTTTCTTCAAAGAGATGTGTCAGTGGATGGCTTATTTGTTTTAATTGCAGTAGTTTTGAGGGTAGGAACAGAGTTGGTATCCTTTTTTTTTTTTTTTTTTCCCCCCCTGTAGAAACAATCTCCAGTGCAGAGGCTCTGTTTCCTCTTGGTGAATGTAAATTGTCTTGTATGTGATGAGTCTTCCCTCTTCTGTATACCAGATGAGAGATTTTTTTTCTACTCCAGAAAGCCATGCCGTTTCTTACTCTTCTCTTCTTATGAGCTAATGATATATACTGCATAAAAGGTTTTTTTTCACACTGGTTGAGTTTAGGCTAGTGGCCTGTATCGAGGACCTGAACCAAAAATCAGCTTTCTGGGTCCCCATTCCCCTTTTTCAGTGAGTAAAAGATTAACATTTCTCAGTTTATTGCTGTGGGTGAGACATCAGCACCAAGAAGGATAATTGGGGTGAGCAGGTGTGTGGAGGGACCTGGTTTTTCCTTGTGGCTCTACAGAAACTAAACTCAGAATAGAAATCAAAGAATAAAGCGGCAGATAGATTATCTCATATTATAATGGAAAATATTGAAAACAGGCATTATAAAACGTGCAAGTAAAGACATATGCCATTCTTCACTCTACTGATTCCCAAATTCATGGCACTTTTTAAAATATGAGATTAAAATGCTCCCATTTTAACTCCATTAGAAATGAAAGCATATTCCTAAGTTTGTGTGCTAAATGGTATAGTCTTAAAGAGCCATGATAATACTTAACTAAGCCACTTTCTGTGTGTTTTTAAATACCTAGAGCGAAAGTGTAGCATGCCTTTACAGATCTGAGTAACTGGAATTACCTTCAGGTAGTATCCTCATTTGCTTTTTAATTAACCTCCATACCTGTAATGTTGCGATAATTAAGAGGTATTCTTTACGATCTCAGATCAGCAGAGCACATACTGCCATCAAGTCCAGAAGATCTTCTTTGGAGATTTGTTGAATCAAGGCCAAAACACAGATTCTTTCTTTGTGGTCCATGGGTCAGTATGACAAAATAGGATTTAATCTTTGTCCACCTAAGAGCAAAAGCACACAGATAACTTTATGTATACAGATAACAGGAGTTTTGCTGTTGATTTCACTGCATGAGCTGAGGCTGTTCGTAGTGTTTGAAGAAAAGCGGGTGCATAAGGGTTTGAGTGGCTGGTGCTGTAGTATGAACTTGGCCTTGAATAAACCAGGTCTGGCTCTCTTCCCCTCAGTTCCCATTCACCAGTGCTTCAGTTAGAAAGCTGCCGATATTTCTAAGAGTTTGGGAGAACTCTACCTCCAGGTCAGACTCTTCAAAGCCTGAAGCGTGACTGAAATGCCTCAGAGGTACCCAAATAACCATTAACGTTTTGGTCCCTAATCTCTGTGAAGTAACTGCAGAGTTTTATGTGTTTCTCTTACAAAGCCTTTATAGACCTATTTTCCCTCTGATTTTGCATTTCTTGCTTTCATATCCTGATCTCCTTTAGAGATATGCCAAAAAAAAAAAAAAGTTAAAGAAAAAGCAGAAGCAGGAGCATGAATATGCAACTGAGAAGACTCTTTCAACAAATATTGTTACCACAAACCTGCATACCAGTCTGGTTTTGTTACTATAGCAGCAGCACTGCTGAGGTATGTTCTCAAGCTGCGAGACCATAAATCAAACACAAAGCCTTTAGTTGTGTCCGGTAGGATCTTGTCCCGTCCTTCAATCTTCCCCTACCTGCGCTTTGTGTAGTTCTGGTTTGGATAGTAGAACATCTAAAGCATAATTTGTAGAGGAAATCACTTTCCTCTCCAGCTGCAAGCCAGAAATGCCAAATTTTATGTTTCCATCAGCTGGGAAGACATTTTCTCCTGCAACTCAGCTTCATTCTGTTCTTTAGTATTTCTGTATTAGCAAGTGTGGAGGTCTGAAAGCATCCAACTAATTCTTTTTAAAAATTAACTAAATATAAAATTGTATTCAAATTTTGTTTGAAAACAATCCAGAAGAAATTGGATTGACTCATCATTGTTAGGCAAATAACTGGGCGAGCAGGCTGCTTAGTTTTGTTACAGGAACAAATGTGGAGTGAAATGACTGGCAAGACACAAATAATTGGTTTGGCCAGTGGCCTGATTTGGCTGGTTGGTCAGTTTGTCTTTGTTTCTTTCTCCAACTAAAATAAATGAGCTTCCCAGTTCATCTTTAATTTTCAGTAGAGCAAGTCTAGCCAGTCAGTTTTCTTCCTTGATTGATCAAAAGATCCAGAAACAGAAACGCAACCAAACCATGTGCAGCATTTGAAGGAAGGCTGTCAAATTATTTTTATTCAATTGATTAATTGCAGGAAATTCCAGTTTCTGACTGACATGCTATGCTACAGATGCTCTTCAGAGAGAGGAATTGTTCTTTTAAGAAACCTACCATGTGCTGAGTTTCTTTGGGCCTTTTTTCTACAGTTTTGATCTTTGCATCTGTAGTCTTTTTGTTTTGCCTTTCTTTTTAAAGCAGAGGAAAATACAGGTGAGTGGAAATTTTTGTTAACATAGCTCTCAGATTTCTTTGGCTCACAGCTATTTTAATGTGATAAAATGCCAGTGGTGCAAACGTAGTCTGTGCAGTCTTTTACTGATGGGCATGCCATCTATGCTGGCAAGACTTGCGCATCTAACTTCCACTGGAAAAATGGAATGCTAAGCATGACTAGAGATGACAAACCATGAATGTGAAATGGACAAGAACATGCCACTCAAAAAATACGTAGTAGAATGAGCTGCAGAATAATGGAGAAAACCCACTTTTCACAGAATAAAGGAGAAAAACCTCCTTTTCCAGTCTTCCCCATCTTCATTTGCTTTGATCTTGGGTACCTATTGAGGAGTCAATCAATACAAATGTAGTTTTTCTGGCTAGCTACATTTCATTAAAGCCACTGGTCAAAATAGTGGCTGGTGGACATTTTGGTTTTGCATACAGAGCAGTGTAGTCTTCACACTAAATAGGAGACTGCTCTACGTGGTTTGGTGACTTAATTGTGTACTGCTCTTGTGCTCTCTCTCTTGCTCTCCCTATCCCCTCTTTTTCCTTCATGCTACGAATTAACTCTTGATTTTAATGAGACTCCTTCATTGCATACTCCCTTGCACACTTCTGTAGCGGACAGCACTAATCCAAAATGAGCTTGGAGCAGGTTGCAACTGGGCAGTGAGAGCACACTCTTTGATGAACATGAGATCATTCTTTCTGCAGAAATGGGTCATCTGGTTTCCATGCGTCCAAACAGCTAAAATTTCAGTATGATCTCATACATTGTTTCCCCTGGGCAGCTTACAGAAGGCCTATCTTCCCCTTTGCATTGACTTTAATCCCCATACCTGTTTACTTCTACTGCGCTGTATTGTTCTTTCACCTAGGTACCCTTGATGTGCCACCTGGCTTTTATTTTCAAGCAGATCTGCTTTGTGTCTTTGGCTTTACTATGGATTGAAGTGGAGTTGTCTACACACCCAAATGCATCCTTTTTCTGACACGCTTTCCTTTTTTCAGTAAATGCTTTATTTAAACATATGATGAGTGTAGTCTTTTCCACCACATAGTTGTTCTCATCACTTGTGTTGAAAGTTATCTATTACTTACGATTTTTCGAGGAGACTAAAAGTTTGTACTTTGTTGTCATTAGTGCCATTGAGTACAGTTCAAGATTTGTGCTGTGGGATGTACATCTATGCATGTGAGATACTTGTATCACATGTGTTTATGATTACTCTGGAGTACATTCCTAGGTTTCTGCACCAGTGGAATAAATTGCATTTAGTTTGCAGTTCTGACCTTGTCACCTGCACTCTGCTCACTATAATCTTACTCTGCGGGAGTTGCTTTGAACACCTCAATTCAGTAAGGCTGTTTTTATACAACACACTATTTTCTAATAAAAATAACCTGCTATAAAAATACTTTTCTTTTTTCCCCTCTGCCATCTCTTGCAGCCTCCACTGAGTCACACCAAGGAATGAATATTATGCTGATCTAAAACTTAAGTGCTACAGGCTTAGGACCGTATATATTAAGAACAGATTATCTCATGAATCAGCTAGGCTAGAACAGAAGATGTTTCACCAAGGTCCTTGAAAACTTTCCTTTACAACTGTCAGGAATAATGAAATGTTATCACATCTTAGAAATAAAAGAATTATGTGGTTCAAGATAGAGGATAGAAATTATTTAGCCTTCTAGAGAAAAGGAAACTAAAGCAAAGGACAAGTCGAAGTGGGAGGCAAGGAGATGAGCCAGGTTGTCTCTCTGCCTTTCTCTTGCTTGTTCCCTTCATTGCCATAAGGAGAATGGCAGAATTGTTGTTCAATGCCCTGCTTAAACTATCTCACTTCTGTGAGCATCCACATGTGAGGCACCTATGGCTTTTATCTTTTAGAACGTGATGTTTTTCCTCCTAATTATCTGTTAGGGATCCAATCCAAGAAGTTTGAGTACAATTTAACTGCATCTAGTAAAAGATAAATTATGCAACGGTTGCTTCAGAAAACTTCTTCTATTTTTAATCTGCATATAAAAACCTTTGGTTACAAGCTCATGTTGGAATGGCATGTGTAGACATTGTCACCCAGACATTAACAGGAAAACAGTGCATTGTGTCGTCTTATATACCCACTCCACTTTGAACACTTGCCAGTTTTCTGTACTTGAGCTAACTACTATGTTGAGCTCAATTAAAGTCATACAATATATGATATTTTAAAATGGTTATCACTGGCGTGTACAGCAGATTTTTGTAAATGTGTTTTCAAGCAGAGATAGCAGCTGCAGTGACTGTGTTGATGCAATAAAATAGGAAGCCCTGGACAGGAGATCTCCCATTCCACCTCCTCCTCCCATATTTAGTTTGGTGGTGCAGAAACTCCACAGTAAAGTCACAGGTTAGATCGCCTGTGAATCAAGAGATGGTCTTCTAGTTTTCTTTTATGTGCCCCAAAGGAAAAGACAATTTGTTTCCAAAATGCAGAGGGAGGAGTTAGAGCATGGCTTTTCTTGATATAGTGCTGGAGAACTGTGGGACATGCCCCGAGCAGATTGAGCAAGGAAGGAGACAAAACTAAGAAGGCACCATGTGTTTGTTTACACCCAGTCTAGGTGAATTTAGATCCTCCTAACCTGTGGGCCAGCTCTGCTGTAAGATCTGAAATGTGATTTGACTAAGAGTAAGTCTGATTACCCTGACTTCGGTAATTAAGTCAGACTTAGTCAGTCTGCATCTGACTAAGAGTAACTGCATAAAAAACGCAGCAACCGGTCTGTGCGCAGAGCTGGTTCCAGGGGACCAATGTAGCTCTGCCAGTTCACGTTTGTTCCAAGAACAGCACCGGGGTAACTTTGTACTGGCAGACTTTATGCAGGATCGAGTGTCGTCCGTCCTCCCACAGCTGGCATGAGGCCAGCATAAACTCCATATCATGTGTTCTAGCTAATTCATCTTAAATGTGATTATGTGCCCTGGGCTGATCCAGATCAAATGTGTACTGAGAGCAAAGAGCCAGGATTAATGATCGTGGAGGCGTGACCTGAATTCAGCCATGGAAGAGAAAGCTGTGATATAGTCTGGTTGCTCTGACAGAGCTGCTCGACACTTCCTTCCTCAGGGAGCAGGGCTGGGAGCGGGAAAGGACCAAGTCACTCATGGGAAAGGACCAAGTCACTCATGGGAAAGGTTTTTCATGGTGGTGGAGTCATTTTGTTCCTCTCCAAAGGAGTTTGTGTTTATTCTCCTTTGAACTATGTAACTGCACACGTGGGTTGACACAGGAGTTAGGAGAACCCTCTGTAAAGTACGAGCTTCTGTTTTCCCGTAGTCTCTCCAGACCTGATGACAAAGTTGGACCTTTCCATTGCTAGGATAGACTTGAGGCTCTCTTAAATTCTTAATTTAAGAGCTTCTTGTTGAACAAAGCTTCTACAAATTTCTCTCTTTCTTTCCCTGACTTAAGGTCAGGGCTGCTGGATGTGCTCCCGGCACATCTCCGTACTGGAATGCAGTTTTCTTCCTGAATCTCCCACCCACCAACCCATGGTGATCGCTGTTCAAAAGCCCCAGCAGCACTGCTCTCCGCTGCTCAGCCGCACGATTCATGTCTGTCATGGGCGGTAGTGATGGATAAGTCTTTGGGCAAGAGACCTATCAGGATGTGGCTTTTCCTGGCAGGTCGCTGCCAAGAAGGTGGGAGGAGGAGGATTTGTAGGTCTGATCCCTGTAACCCAGGAGGCCTTCTGACTGCAGAGCCATTGCAAGGCATGGAAGTTAACATCAAACATTCCCTGGTGGAAAGGAAAAGCTCTGGTGTTTTTGCTAGCATTGCAAGGACTACAGCAACAGAGCATACAGCAATAGTCTCCTATCCCCTTACAATCCAAATACAACCGCCCAAACGTCAGTGTTGTAAGCTGAAGCTCAGACAGTGACTGAAGAGAGGCCAAGGTTGCTTGAGCTCGGTGTGGAAAACTGGAGGCAGTTTTGCAGTGAGGCCTGCATGAAGGTACCTGTTTTGGAAACACAGGGCTGTACTTCGCCATCCTGTTTCTCCACCAGCCTGACCCTCATGCCGAAAGCCCTTCATCACCTTTGGCTCTTCCTGCTCTCATGTCTCAAGCCATCTGCAGCAGAAGCTTTGGCCAGGCTCCGTCTTCCGCCCAGAACTTACCCATCTCTCTAAAACCTCCCCCTGTTCTTCCACAGCAGTGCTTCTTTCGTCTCCCTCTTTATAGCCAGGACCATCCCTTTTGAATGGCTCCCTCTGCCTCACCCCTTCATGCTCAAGCCCCCTTATCCCCTTGCTGGTTTACTCCTGTGTGCGTGCTTCTCTTCCACACTGTCCTCTGACTCATTTGCTCCACCGGTGCTGCTAAACTGGCCTGCAGATTTTTCATTTTTGAATATGAAATCTGCAGTTGATCTGTAAGTAAAGTCTTTTCCTGTCCCTGAAGACACTCCTTAACCCTGTTTTCTACATAGAATTACGCAGCTGAGAGGCACTGGATGAGAGGAGTCAGCACTTTGTAATAATATTTCACATATACAAATTGGAAGCATTTGCTTACATCTTTCTTACCATACCTTCATACCTTTGCATATTACTTTGGCAGACAGTGGTGAAATACTTGGATCAGAATCTCCCCCAGGCAGAGAGCAGGTCCTCCTATCTGCTTTTTACCTGGCATTGGTACTGTTATCACATGAGCTTCTCATGATGGTAGTTGGACCTGAAAATGGAGGGATTTGTTTCCCTTTATAAAGTTTGTGAGGATTTGATTAAGTATTTTCCCTAACACCTAAATATATTGCTTCTGAAACACTGCCAGGGCACTTTTTGAGTTTCGTAGTTAATAGGTGCTTCAGACTTCCACTCTTCTCTTTAGCCTGGTCAAACCAATGGCTCCCCTGGGGTAAAGGGACACAGCTCATCCCAGACAGGCACGTAATGCCGGGTTGTGAGGGATGCAGGACATGACCCCGAGGTGGGAGCATGAGCAACACATGGAAGCAGTTCCCCAGGCTCGCTGCAGCAGCATTTAGCACCTGTACTCCACGGGATTTGGTGCACTGAGGTTTTTCAATTAAAAACAGAAATTGAGTAGAAAGTATTCCTTAAGCAGAAACGCAGTTTTCTGCAGAGTTGTTTTCCAGAGTAAAAATTTCTATCAGTTCTCATAATAATAATAGCTGAACCCTGAGTTGCTGCTGTATTTTAAACCTCCAGGATCTTTGGAGGCATGGTGAAGGCTGTACGTAGCTGTACAGTGTTGAAGGCTGTACATCTCTTACTGTACATAGTGGGATGCAAAGCTATCTTTGGAGAAAACAAAAAGGGTCAGAGTATTTGGTCTGCTTCTGTGTAATTAGCAACAAAATCAAAGGAGGTTTGGAAGGTCATTCCACTGTCATATTTCAAACCCATTTTTAAAGTGATCTAGGAAACACCATCTCCCAGTGTTGGAGGCTGCTGGCACAAACCACCTCACCTTCCTATCTCAGATGCTGAAGGATGAGAGATGGTTTCATTTTTGCAAAATTGTATTAAAAAAACACTGAAAATATCTGTGTGTGCAATTGCCAGTGGGCAAATTTAAAGTAGTGGGTTGCTCTTCAGTATTAATCATGTTAATTTATGGCTAGATGTGACTCGTTTGATTACTTACGAAAATCAAAGCCAAGTGGTTTTCTTTACTGTATGCAGGAAGAGGGCAAGTGTGTGTGTGTGTGTGCATTATCAAAAGAGGGTGTTACCTCACCAACCACACTCTGTTGCTGCCTTTTATCCTTGCAACCCATGAAACAAGAATTGATGCAAAATCAGTTTTCAGTGCTTTTAATTTTTTTTTTTTTTTTAATTAACAACTGCCTGTCCCAGCAGCTTGCTTCATTTTTTTTCCTGGGGATTTCTTAACTCAAGATGTCTGATAGAACTACAGGAGTTTTCACATTCAGCATTTTGATGGTTTCCCATGTTCTGTTCTTTATTTTTGAAAATTATCACAAGAATAGCTTGAACCAGTTTGACCTGTTTGTACATCTCATAGCACAATGGGGCTCTAATTGAGGCATCTCACATTACTGAGCTGATGCCATTATTATTTAAAAGCAAGTAGGTGCCTATTAGGAATATTTATTCCTTGTCTTCTATCAAGAAAGCAATTTTCTAAAGAGAGTCATGTTTTTGTCTTATTTAGGGTATTGATTACCTACTGCTTTGAAATAAAAGGAGATTTATATGCTCTGCTGCTAGATAATCTGTGAAGGACTGTTATGGTAAGATTGAGCCCCTAGGCTGGGAGCCAAGAAGAGAGAGGATATTTCTCAGCTTGGCTCTACCTTTCCAATGTGATTCATCGGATGCTATTTTAATCTCTTTGTACCTCTGTTCAGTTCTCAATTTCACAAGAAAGTTGTAATCGTTGTAACTGTCGTGATGCTGAGCTCCCTGGCTCATGAGGCCTGAAAAAAAATTGCCATGATACGGAGACAATGTGCAGACAGCTTTTCCACTCTGCTGTCAGCTCCAGATATTCAGAAGTCACGCCCAAGTGACCTGAAATTCGTTTAACTTTTTAAAAATTATTATTTTTTTTTAAATCTCTAAATATTTTGAAATGCTTCAAGTCTTTTTTATTAATCTACATTGAGATTGGCTAGAAAAAATTCTTAGTTTTAAATCAAAACAGGGGCTTTTGCAATCAGGTGATGCCAAGACCTGAGGCTTTTGACAGAGCAGCAGGTATCATAGCTAAAATGGCAAGGGCTGATGTACACTAATATGCAGTTCTGCAAATATGGCTTTTCCTGGAAAAAGAAATGTGGAGCTGCAGGAGGAGCAGTGACGGAACCTGCATGTTCCATAACAGCAGTAGCAGTTTCCTAAAGCTCCCCTCAAGAGTAAAAAGGACTTTTGATAAATGGAGAGATTGGGGAAATCTGTAGGCAGCAAAAAAACCAAACCAAACCAAACCAAAAAAGAGCAGTTTAAAAAAAAGGCGGAGGAGTGAGTCTTCATGCTTTCAGACAGATGCAGAGTTAAGAGTTTGAGAAGATGCTGAAGAATTTAAAATTCCTGTCAGCGTGTCAGTAGGTGTGTTTTGCACTGCTTATATTCAGTGAATCTGAAGGAGGCACTGAGTAACATTTTCTTGGTAGTAGTATTTGCAGGGATGGAGGTGAAGGAGCACTGTCTCCCAAGCTGTTCTTGAAGTAGTAACACCATACTTTGTGTTGGCGTGAGCAACTCCAAGTGCAGCCTGTGCATTCTCCACACCCCCAGAACTACCTACTTAGTGCTGCTTACAGAGCACCTCTACTGAAAAGACTGGTTCCCCAGCTAGTGGCATGTACAGTCGAGATCTGGTCCTACGTATTTTTTGGTTGGTTGTTTATTGTACACGTTGACTTCGACTCAGTGGGAGATGGGAGCAGAGCTTGTAAGAACCGCGTAATTAACAGATCAGTCTCAAAGCAGAGAATGATGAATATAATGGGGCTAAGAGGAGTGCATAAGAAACACAGAGGGGCAAATTTTCTTCTGCTGTATGTTTTCATAGCCCCCACTGACCTCAGCTAATCGTTGACACCTGGCTGGGGTGCTGGCATGAGCTTTTCGGGTACCACAGCAGGAGGGCAGGGCCCCATCCGATGGGCTTCCCACTGCCTGCACACAGCCTGGCTGGCAGCATGCTACTGCTTCTCAGGGCAAAAAGGTGAAAACATCAAAAGGTGAAAGCTTCCACGAGTGACCTTTGCTCCAGGCTGCTCCAGATTTCATGTTTCCCCTGCACACAGCAAGACACCTTGCCCAAATTGCCAGTGCTGGCATGCGAGGAGAGGGCTGCTGCTGCCGGAGCAACCTGCTGAGCATCCACCCTGCAGCCAGCACCTGCAAACTTGAAGCTGCCATGCACTAAAAAACTCCATTTGGATTATAAAGCCTATAAGGAGGCAGAGCCCCGGCAGGGGAGCATCCCATCTTGTGGCAACATCCACAGGGACCTTTTCCTGTTTCCCCGCTGAAAATGAGTTCTAGGAAATTCGTCTGGTTGCTTTTTTTTTTTTACTCTCTCTCTTTGCCTGAATGAGTGTTGCGGGCAGGCAGTGATGGAGCAGGAGGTGGTGCGGGGGGCAGTTGGTAACCCCAACCTTGGTGCTTGCCAGAGGTTCACTGCCACTGACAACGGTTTGAACATCCCAGCTTGCGCCTGGAGTCCACTGTGTGTTGCATTTTCAATAGGGAAATCACCTATGGGGGATTATTGTGTCTGGACAAACCCAGTCGGAGGCCTGGTAGTGACACATATTTAAAAGGAGATAAATGAGGATGTCGCTTGAGTTCAGCCTTTTCCAGAGTTGTCAGAGATTAATGATTTATTTCAAATTCCTGACATAGTTCTCAGTCTCAGATTCTGGCTGCATCTGTTAATCCCCCTGGCTGTATGAAAATCTGGAAAACAGGAATCCTAAAGTTTCAAAAGACAGAACATAAATTAAGATCTCCTCAAGACAATTTTCCAAACTTTTTTTTTTTTTAATTGAGATTTTAAAATTACTCCCATTCCTTCTTGAAGTGTAAGTTGTAGTTGTCGGATTGCCTGGGGCGGACAACGCTGCATAGTCTATGTTTTGAAATTTACAATCATTTGCTATGTGTATGCATGATTGTATTAATTGGATCATATTCTGAGTGCATAGATATTGCACTATATTTATGGAAAATTAATCTAACAAACACTAATCCTCAGAATATGCCAATATAGAAAAAAGTTCTGCATTATATGCAACTGGTAAAACAGATTTAAATGAGTTGCCCCCAAAGTGGTGGTAGAGTTGAGACTTCAACTGTTCTTCAAAACCTCTTTCCAGTTGGGATTTATCTTTCTCCTCCATGCCTCTTATTATGATCTGAACTCCCACTTGTTTTAATTTCCTTCCTTTTCCTGTCTTTACAGATCTGCTTTTGAAAGAGCTGTCATAATCTGTTGAGTGAAAAGTCAGTTTTGCATAATAATGGTTAGATGTAATTGTTTTTGTAAGTTTTGTAATGGGTTTCTCCAAACTCCAGGGTGATTCTTGGCTGGGCTGATCAGGTTTCATGGTTGCTTTCCCACTGAGCCCAGGTATACATCAGGTTTTTAAAAATATTTTGCAACCTGTATATGGCCTTTGGCCTGCAACGAGGTGTCGCTGTGTTTGCACGCAGTGGAGCTACAATTTCTGTAATTTGTGTTGCACCAGTGTTTTCTGATACATAACTGCTGCTTTGTTGGGAATGTCTTTGGAGGGGGTGGGATGGGGAAGGCTAGAAAGGCAACCATACTGCAAACATCTTAGGTGTTGCAAGCCTGGCTTTGTGCCAGCGGAGCTTTGCTGGTTTCATGGTATAGGTTTGGTCTGTCTCTCACCAGATAAGGTCTTTGTTTTCTGCGCATGGCGTTGAAGAGCTGCTGGAAGAGGGTGGCAGGGTGTCATTCACTCGTTGGGAGGCGCAACGTCGTGCCCCCTTCTGCGAGCAGGCTGCACCGTCCTCCTGCAGAGCTCACCTGGCAGAAAACACAAAATGGCCAAATGATTTCCTTATGTTCTCTGTACCCGTGGGGCAACAGGCACTAGGCTGGGATTCAGGAGTGCTGGGAAACTCTTTACGCCACTGGCTTCCCTTTTGCTGTGTTTAATTTCCTTTCTACAAGTGTCATAGCCTTCAAATAGGGATATGCCTCATTGGAGTAAGCCTTATAGGGGGACTGGAGATGCTTAATGACTTTAGGTTTGAGCAGCACGTAAAACAGGTCAAACAACATGCAAAAGTAATTTTTTGCTCTGAATTTTCCAGCTCTATTGTTTCCTAAAATTCCCCACTTTAGGGACTAGGGAAGTTCGGAGAGGAGAGGAGCTCCTGTGCAGTGGAAGTATTTCCTCTGCTACAATTGTGGCAGCTTGTCTGAGCTTATAATTCCTCGAGCCTTGCACACCAGTCACAAAATGAAACTGTCTGAGGACAAAAAAGCTTATCTTTTTTTTCTTAATATAATTTGAATTGTATTTTTGCTTAAAGGTCGTTTGCCCTTTTTACATCCAGCGCATTCATTATATGTTTCCGTAGAGCAATTCTATCCTTTCAGTCAGGATGACCTTTATTTTATATTTAAATGCAACAGCAAAACAAGGAGAAAAAAGAAGTAATGTGAATTCTTCTCCAGAGCTCCTTTGCTGGCTTGCTCTCTGCACATGAATGCAAAATGGCAGCTGCCACTGCAGCGCAGTCAAGAGTTCCCATTTAAAAATGCAGTGCTTACAAAAGAAGCCCTAACAGCCATAAGCTACAAAACCCAACATCTGATAAATGGAAAAGGACAAAATCAGGTCATGGAGGCAGCGCACGTCTTTTGCCCTTGTATCGCATCTTTCATCTGTGGATCTAGAATCACTGTACATCGTCATACCTCCCGACTGAAGCAGGAAGGGGCGGAGAGGACCTTGGATCCCAGGGAGATGGGGCAGCTGTGTGTTTGTGTACAGCACCTTTTTTAAAGAGGGAAGGCAAAGAATTTCAGGCCTGGCTGAAGCTGCAAGTGGCATTTCTTTAGGCACAGGTAATTAACTGAACTGGAATTAATGCTCCTGTGTGCTACAAAAAGCGCCCTAGGATTTTAATCAAGGCTATTAGTCAGCATATTGGTAGAGCAACACTGCATTCTGCAGCCCCCCTTATGCAGCAGTCTCAGTTGATTACAAATTCACCGAGAGCCTTCATTTTTCTTCAACTGCACCTCCAAAACCACGGTGCGGTAGAAACACGTTGCCAGTTCCCAACGCCCTTGAGAAGCACCCCTGTAAATGGGGGTCTCTGCCTGGGGGAGATGTGGAGGGGCTCCTTCCAGCTCTGGGGGCTGGAGCTGCTGGGGCTGCTTCTGCCCTACCTGCCCCAGCCCCCGGATGGGGAGACCCAGGC
>NW_010107938.1:21281-99585 GCF_000699245.1 Pterocles gutturalis
ATGTAGTGCAGAGAGGTAAAGTGTGTTTGCATTTATGCAGTGCCACTTTACAAAGAGCCCTCATGAGGGAGTTCCTGGTTGCCCGAAAACAGACGAGGAGAGCATCCCCTACTAGCAGCAAAAGCAAACGGCTGAGTTCCCCGCTGGCTCCACTCCCGACGTGTTGCAGAGGATTTCCAGCCCATTCCTGCATGACTTCTGATAGCCAGTGAAGTCCCAGCACCGTAACCTGGGAGTTATGTTATTAGCATATTTTGCATTTCTAAGTTAGTGCCAGTGATTGGAAGTTTCTGATTTCAGCTATTTTACCATTCAGCCTGAAGTGTTAAGGTATTGTCCAAAATTAAACTCAAACACATGCACATGCATGCATGTGTACATGCAAATATGAGTATATGTGCATATATAAGGTGAATTTTGCCCCAATTTTCCATCGTGTATCTGAGCCATTGGTGCACACTCTTTGATTTTTATTGATAGGCAGAGCAAGAGCTCTGCTGGTTGGGGTTAGGAGAGTTTGTACCTGCCAAAGGAAACTGCCCAATTCAAAACAGAAGTACAGATCAACCCCTTTTTCAGGCTTAGCAGATTTTTTGAAGAATAAGCTATGGTAATGCCAGCTCCCTTTGCATATTTTGTCTGCTCTTTTTTACTAAAAGAAGATCCTCATCTGTGTGACAGGGTAGGACAACACCCACAGGCTTTCCTGCCAGCCAAAGACTGGTATCAACCCTGGGAAGTTGAGAAACTGGCCTGGACTGAATATCATTAAAAGCTTTTAGAGGAAAGTCACTTAATTCCTTTTGTCTGTGAAACACCCATTAATCTCTGTTCAGATTCTCTCCATTCCTACTGCCACACCTGGCGTTTAAAAGCAAAACACCCTTGGTCTCCACTAAACATAAAGAAGGCAACATGAAAGAGAAGCTATAATTGCTTTCCTAAGAGTGTCTCTTCTCTCCCACCCCCTTTTCCTGCTGTTTGGTCACCTTTCTTTTCTCCCTCTTTCCCCGAGGTTTGATGTCTTTGCTCATCATTTTAACTGTCAACAGTACACAGCAAGCTTTGTGGAGCAGGGACCTTGGGCCTGGTTTTGATCTCATTTTCACTGGTGTAAAGGGAGTTACTAGAAGTTTCTGGTGGTGTAATTGATTGCAGAATTGAACCCTCCTCTGAGATCTCAGGAACATGCCATCCACCCCTGGCAAGGTGTAAGCATTTGTTACTTTCACAGCTACTCCACAGAGAGAGCCTGGGGCCCTTGGGAATTAACTGCAAACCTCTGCATATGTGCGTGTTTGTCTGTTTTCCTCACTCTTTTTATTCCTGTCTACTCTGTGGCACTTAATTTAGGATTAACTGTCATATACTTTCACTATGTTGCAAATTAATTACAAGGAAATTAATTTTTCTAGTTATCTTTATTTCTTTCTTCCTTTTTTTTTTTCCTTTTCCCCTCAATCCTTTGTCAAGGATGAAGTTTACTGTTGTGATCTTCCTTGCGGAGGTCACCTTGGACTGCTAGAGGAGCACATACGGATCTTAAATGCACCCTATCAAGGCAACTGATTATTAGCTCCAGGGCATTTTTGGCTGGTATGGAGCCATCCCAGCTTGATGCCAATTCCCCTTGGCTCTCTGGGGTGCAGGAAACATGTCAAGGCGAGGGGACAGTGCATTCCAGCAGCTGAAGAGCCCTATGTTTGGATTGGCCTTGACAACGTAATGGCTCCTGAGAAACCTTTGCGAGTCAACACTCATTAGCAGCTCCCAGTTTGCTCTGGAGTCTGCCAGCAAGGAGTTCGGCCCTGGGTTTGGTGAAAACAATACAGTGTCTTAGGGCTGAGCTGGGCACAAGCATGGCAAGCCTGCAGAGCAGAGAGTGAAGGAGACACTGCAATGTTCGACTCATCTCTGCTGTAACTCTTTGGTAGCCAATACAGTTTTAACACAAATGAATTCTGCTTTAAATCAGAGGTGCCTGGAGAGGGAGATCAAAGGCTAATACAAGGAAATAATTTCTTGTGACCGATTTTGGAGAGGCAGTGCTCCTTTTGATGTTCTTAAAGGCTATTTACAAATGGCAGAAATGGGAAAAAATGTTAAAATATTCCTGCTGCTTTTTGCATTTGAAACATCAATTTGAATGTGAAGAAACAGGACCAGCTCTAGTTCTTGACCTATACTTGCAGTGCTTAATTCTCTGTGGCAACTGTGATGGATGCCAACACACCAGAGCTGTCATTAAATCACGGGGCTAACTGTGTAGCTGCATCAGCACAGAGCTAACTGCTTGAATATTTACCCACCATGTCAAGCAGGCTGTGCTGCATGTGCTGAGCTCTGAGCTTTCTTGTCTCTACTGCTAGCAAGCATCCGAGCCACTGAGCTTAAAGTCCTCGTGTGCCTGTGGCCACACGAACTGTTTTTCCTGCTATAATAGCAGCTGCACTCACAGGTACGAGCTCTAACACCATGTTCACAGCCAGTTCAGGATGACCCCCCTGAGGGATGACTGCTGAGGGAGCTGATTTTGCCCTTCCCACTGCCCTGGCCATACATTCCTGCCTCTGTGCTGTAATTCATTTTTGCTAGATTAGTTTCAGCCTGGATTAGTTCCCCTGGTCTGGCTCACCGCAGAGCTGAGCAAATGCTTGTGCCAGCACAAGGCAGAGCAATGGCATGGATGAAGCGGGACAGAATGGCATTTTTGAGAAGTAGGGCCAGGGAAAAGCGCTGTGAATTTGTGGCCTCTTGCTCTCAAATACTTCTTGTTCAAAGAGATACTGCTATTGTGTCTCCTTGTTTGCTTTAAATTTCCTTTCTCAGGCTGATTATAGAAGCGAAGGAACGGTGATAGGTGTTGTACCTATAGGCCAGGTCATCTCTGGATGAGCTCGGCTGCTTTTAGTTGCTGCATTTTGCTTCCAGGGCTTCATATATTCTCTATTGAACAGTTTCCCCAGTGTGCCAGGTGAGTTTGGCTGAGTGCATTTCCACTAGTCCTCTTCAGTACCTGCCACCCATCAGTGCTGTGTGCCCCCTCATCGCCCCAGCCAAACCCCAGCGCTCAGCCTCCAGCTGGGGATGAGCAGTGAGCCCTGTAGAGCAGGAGCCGAATAATGCCTCGATGGCCTGCTGTGCGTTTATTCTTCAGCAGTGCTATTGCCTTTAAATGCACACACTGCCAGGTACTCTCGCTTTCGGAAGACAGGCAGGCAGGCAGCTCAGCATGCCGCTGTGCAGGTTCAGGTGATGGAGCACTTTGTCCGGGGACTCCCAGGAGAGCTCCTTGCCCGTGTTCTCCACTGCAGCACAAACCGAGGATGGGTTTTATTTTTCTGAGCACATCAGGTCTTGTAGCACAGCGTGATGTTCTGCATACTGTCAACTACTTTGGGCTGCTTGTCAAGGAGGGATACGACGTAAACTGAAATGCTGCTCTAATTTTTGTGTTATCATTCTTGTTGCAAATGTGATTATTTAATTAGGCTATGCCATAGTTCCAGAGGAAATATTTTGAAGGGAAGGCATGGGTGTTCCTGCATCTTGATGCTTTTATTACATCTGGGCTAGCTAACACAACATGCAATAAAAAAGCAGAATCAGTGGCTTGGGTCCAATGAAAGAAATGGCTTCAGCAACTTCAGCCTGGCTCCATATTTGGCCATGGTGTGTTGCTCCTCTCGTTGCAGCCGTAGCCATAAAAGGGTAGCTGACCAGTTGGTTTCCAAGAAAAAGTGTGACCACCTTTCCTACATGTGGACTAATCCCTGCAGAATCCTTACGAAAATGAGTTTAGAGTTTTTAAATTCACTGAGTAAGTCTTTGCGGCACTGCAGATAGCTGCTGCTTTTCTGCCCTTTTTTTTTTTTTTTTCATATTAGGGCTTTTGGCAGTATTGAGGAAAAGAGATCTAGTTATCCGTAAAAAATAAGTCGTACTTGTCTCCTTCTTTTTTTCCAGAGGAAAGTCCCAACCACTTATCAGACTGCTGGGGTGTTGTAGAAAGGATTGTCAAATAAATCCCCACATTTTCCCTCTGTTGCTAGTTCACACACTAACTACTTCCATTTTTTGTCTGGTGGCCCTTTGCATCTATCAGCAACTTCCTTTTCCAGAGCCCCAAAACTGCTCAAGTCTTGCTCTGGTGTTGCGGATCTGAAAGCCCAGAATGCTTTGCTTATGTTGGCTTTCCAATAAGGATTTGTTTATTTTACCTTTTCAAAGGTGACTCTAAAGTCACTATTATTTAAATAATAGTGTCTGTAGCTGCTGCCGGTTGCTTTTTTTTTATTGCCGAAGTATTTTTCTTGTACTAAGAGTGCCTGTGCTTGTTGGTAACAAGTATATGAAGAGCTCTGACATGCGAAGTACCTCGCGGAGGAAGGACTAGGCTGTTCGTATTGTACTGTATGAAAATGAATTTTTTCTAGGTTTATTGCAGGGGCTAGACTGTGCAAGGAGAGGTTACAATAACCAGAGGCCTGTTGTTGCAAAGTTTTATGCAAGTAATATGTAATATTTCTGTAAATAAGATTTAATAATGATGCTTGTATTTGGCTAAAACCTACCGCACTTGCTCAGGTTATGTGGGATATTCACCTGGAGGACAGCTGGTTGCTTTCAGTGGAGCTGTTGCATTCGCTACCTTTGCCAAGACTGATTGCTCAAACAGGTCTTTGGAGACTTGGACCTGGTGTTGATCTGACCTGACATGTAATGCTTCCCGGCACAGCCCTGATAAAGAAGGAGATCACCCTGGGCTCCACTGTTGGACTCCCCCTCACACCACCACTGGGACGGAGGCAGAGATTCAACTCTCTGTTGGACTCCTATGAGATACTTCCAATAGATTGTTAAAATTGAATGGGTTGAATCTGTCCCTCATTTCCGAGTTTCCAGAAAGTAAGTGTATGCAGCTGCTCTTTTAGAAATATACCTTATAGATGGAGAAGAATTTTCCAAGGCTTGTGAGATGTTGTTTACAGCCACCTATATAAAAACATCATAAATGTTTAGTTATTTAACTCTGCATTTCTCCTAAATAGTAAAGTAATAGCCAGCTATACTTTCTGGAAGGAATATCTGTCTCTGATTTTTACTTAATCTCATCCTACCTTCATAGATGAGGGGTTTTTCTTTCAAAGGTGCCTCCACGTGAAGATAAAGTCCTCATGTGAAGAAATTCCTCAGCATTAATAACAATTATTTTATAGAAATAAAAAGATGAAATCCCACTAAACAAAGACTTTTTTTTTTTTTTTTTTTTCTATGTAGCCAAACAATAAGTATAAAGAGACATTAAGAGAGATCTAGAAGGCTGGTATTAGGCCTCACCCCCTCTCATGTGTTTATACTTTAGCAGAGTTTCTAAATTTCTTTGTCCATTCTGGAGCATCATGCCTGAGTACAGTTCGGGTTATTTTTTTTGTTTGCCTTTGGCTTTCTTTCCTCCTGTGTTGTAAAACAATTAATGTAACACACCACTTAAGAACTTAATCTGATTCCTTATCTCTTCCCAAGTTAGTTGTCTACCTTTTAGAGAGTCCTGGAGGAATCCACCCACCTCCATGGCAGTCAGAGCAGGTACAGAGCAGGATATCTGGTGCTCTGCAGGGTCATGGTCCCGAGCCCACAGCACTTAACACTTAGGCAGGATGCAGGGGGGGCCTCTGACTTGCAAATGCTCAACAAAGGGAAAAGCAAAAGGCATTGCTTGGCAAGAGGATGAGAGGAGGCAACAGCTATTCTTCCAGTGCATGGTCCGGCCAAAGCCTGTTGGGCACTATGAAAAAGCACGGTACTGGTGGATGGTGGTCCTCTGGCTGGGGAAGGGAGAAGAGAGTCATCCAAAAGCAGAGCAAGCAGGGGTGTTCAAAGTCACATCAAGAGAGGGGAATGGAAACCGGGGGCAAGAAGAGCTATCCAGACACTGGAGCTACTGGAGTGTATCCATAGACAGACTGCATTTTTTCAGGAGAAAAAACTGAAGAGCTGCATTGGAGGAGCCTGTGTTTTTCCTCCCCTGCTGCCCATCCACTTTATCAGCAGTGATGGGCACATTTGAGAACTACGGTAGTCTGGAAAGCTGTGACTCTGGCCTCTCTGGCACACGCGTGCTTATGTGCCAGTGAAAACCTTCTACTATTCTGCTTCTATTCGAGTGTGCAGTAATTGGAGTGATTTCTACAATGCTCTTGGTAAACACAGGCTGGAGAAGGTCATGGAAAGGACAACATCACAAACTCTGGTTGAGACTTTACTTTTGTTTCTGTATATAAGGAAAGACTTCTCCCCTCCCTCCTGTCTGCACCTCCAGCCCCTCCTCCCCTTCCCCAGCATCTCCCTTTGCCAATGTCTACCACTCTCTGGGCATGAAGATGTTCATGTAATGACTTGGTTTTGTTTGTGCTGGCAGCCAGTAAGGAATGCCACGCTTGGTGGCACGTATTTCAGAGGCATTTAATAATCGTCAGCGTCTTGCATTTTCAAGCAGGGTAGCTATGCAATGCAGTGCCAGCCTCTGTCCAATGCAATGCCTGCACTGCTGAAAGCATCTGCGCCTGGGTGTGTGCCATAGCTGTGTCCAAACTCCACGTTGGGGCATCACCAGAGCATGCACCGTCCTTTCCTGTTCTGTGCTGTGCCAAAAAGCCAGAGCTCGTAAGCAGGATGGGAGCCACAGATCATTCCAGCAGACCTCATGCATGTCCCCTGAGATTTGCTGGGGCACACCCTACTAGGCAGCCTCAATACAACCACTATGGCATATAGGGAAGGTGACAGAGAGTGTATTTGTAACACTGTACTCAAGGGAATAGTGCCCAAGTATCAGCTTCACACTGGGATGCAGGGGTAAAGGTGAGAGGAGAAATAAGGGATGCTCCCATGAATGTCTGTTTATATCCTGAAGACAGTACAGGATCTGAGAGCAGTGTGCGCCAGCTCGAGTGAGTAAGAAGTTTGGCTGTCAGATGAAGAGCTGGGTGAGATGCCAACGTGCTGGTTAGAACTGATGAAGGTAGGAACTGAGCATTTGGAATGAGATGGGGCAAAATCCCACAGTTAGATAAAAATGCTGTGCAGCAGAGCACTGTAAATCATAATTGCTAGGAAAAGCCCTGTAGGTAAAGGATGTGGGCACAGGAAAAATGCTGTAGCAGCTAAAAACACTGTAAGGAGCAATGACTTTAAACCTGTGGATTACTCAAAGACTCAGTAAGCCATGCAGAATGAATGCTGTGCATGACCAGCCAGCTGAATCACCAGCCTATGATTAGTTAGGAAGATGAGTGAGGATCTGGAGAGGGACATATGTACTGTGCTAACCTTATCTGCTGAGAGCATCTCTTAAATGAAATAGGTCGAAAAGACTTGAGAAATTGTTTTGTTCAGAGGAAAGGTTGGAGAAAAAAAAAAAATCCTGCTCATAACGTGTTTTTTTCTTGTCAGGTCTGAACTCTTCTTAGGGTTTATGCTACCAGTAATATTAATACCATTGTCACATAAAGGGTTTTGAGTGCTAAGATATGTATTTCCTCTAAGAAGGCAATACTGAATACATAACCTGTGTTGCTGCCACCATTATCCGGGCAATCTCTCAAAAGTGCATGCATGGCTTCTGTGTATGTCCATATTGTTATCTTCTTGTAGAAATAGTTTTGCATGCATAACTATATACAAATGTAGAATGATTAATTATTCAGACACCACCACCAAGTGCTGAGAGCTTAAAAAAAAAAAATCATGAGCACAAGGTCCTTGCTCTACAAATTTTCTGCACAGAAAAAGGGAGGAGGGGAGGAAATGTGGAGGCCAGCTCTGATAATGTAGTCTATAAATTTAGTGTGGGAAGGCTGCATCCTCCCTTGTAATATATTCTGAACTTTTAAGTTTTTCAGCTTGTCAAGAGAAAAATGGGATAAATGTTTATCTTCCCAAAATGATTTCTGGTTAGGCTTATCTTGACTATAGATTGAAAATCAAAATATAAATCATGAACCTTTCTTATGCAAATAGCTATTGTTAACATTTGTCAGACACAAAAAGAAAACACTCAAAGTCCTCACTCATCTTTATGGTGGATGAAAACAAATCAGAGAAGTAAATAATGCTGAAAGTGCTAATATTCTTTGAAGCCTTTGAGCAGCATTAGAATCCCAAGGAACATGAAGGTGAACTGTCTATAAAAATAATTAAAAAAAATGCTTGGCATACTAATGACCCAAAGCCACCATTTTGTAGAAAGCTTCATACTAGGATGGCAAAAATACCCCTGTAAAAAAAGATGCCAAACACACTGGTAACTGGAATCGTGGGATTTCATGTCTCTGTTGTAAGGCATGATGCTCTCCAAGATAAAAAATAGCAGAAAACAGGAAAGTTTACATTGGCCACATCAGGAGGAAGTCAAATAAAAGCTAAACTTGTTAATTGAGGAAATATTTCAGACTATTCTCCAGCCCTGGAGAGCTCTAAGTTTCTTATTTGAAAGCTGTCACTTTGTCAACATGAGGTACTTGAAATTCTTGAGTTATTATTGTCACCAGCTTGGAGAAGCTTTTGTGACTGGCGTACTTGACTGAGAAGGGTTAGCGAGCCCATAAGGGCTTTCGTAATTTACTTTTTTTTCCTCGTAATTTGGAGAATATTACCTAGATCCCAATCACAGCTTCACAAATGTGGCTGAATAGTATCATCACAATTTCAACGACTATGGTGGAACATGATAGGATCTAGGTAAACCAAACCAAACTGTGTATTTACGAACTTGTCAGTCTTGACCCTTGCTAGCTTTGAATGTGTCTGATTTAATGAATCTCCTCTTTCTTTCATTCTTCTTTAAAATCCAGGCTGGTGACTACTTTTTCACTTAAAGATGCTCAAATTTTCTTGTGTTTTTGATCTATGACATGGAAAAGTGGATCCTTGGCCTCTTCAGAACCTCATTTGTCTCATGCCTTTGCCGTCAGTCGTGAAGTGCACATAGCGGAAATATGTATAGAGAAGCCCCCCAGTCACAGCAGGCAGTTTGAAATGTGAAGTGAGGCTGTGTCTGCAGGAGAAAGGGGAGCTCGGGTCTTCCACAGTTCCCTGCTCCAGCAGTAGCAGGGCTGTTGGCCTTTGATGGCAGGGGCATCACAGAGTTGTTCCTGGGTGATTGTGTCCGTGGTCGTTGTTCCTGGGTGATTGTGTCCATGGTCATGGGAGATCTTACACTCTTGTTATGAAACTTGAGTTTGAGAGTATTTCAGAGTTCTGAGGCTCTGGGTATAAGTGGTTTTACTAAATCTGATAGTTTGGTTAAGTGCTAATTAAACATCTCTAGCTGTGGGTGATCCTCAGGACTTGTCTTCTTTCTGAGACCTGTGAGTGATCCATGTCTCCAGTGAGCTTAAATGGCGCAGGGTGATGTAGCTAAGAGGAGGGCAGCTCAGCCTCAGGCTTCTGGCAGTGTGAGGAGAGGCTTGCATGCGCACTGGGATCCTGACCTACTCTGTACATGGTCCAGGTGCTTCCCATGATCCTCGATGCTGTAGCTTTCAAATATGTTGCTGCTCACAACCAGGTGATCAGGCCCAATCAGCATGGGTTTGTGAAAGGCAAGTCCTGCTTGACTAACTTGATCTCTTTCTATGACAAGGTGACCCTCTTAGTGGAAGATGGAAAGGCTGTGGATGTTGTCTGTCTATACTTTAGTAAAGCCTTTGACAGTGTTTCCCACAGCATTCTCTGGGAGAAACCGTCTGCTCATGGCTTGGACAGGTGCACTCTTTGCTGGGTAAAAAACTGTGTGGATGACCAGGCCCAAAGAGTTGTAGTGAAAGGAGTTAAATCCAGTTGGTGGCCAGTCACAAGTGGTGTTCCCCAGGGCTCAGTATTGGGGCCAGTTCTGTTTAGTATCTTGATCAACGATCTGGACAAGGGGATCAAGTGCACCTTCAGTAAGTTTGCAGATGGCACCAAGTTGGGTGGGAGTGTTGATCTGCTGGAGGGTAGGAAGGCTCTACAGAGGGATCTGGACAGGCTGGATGGATGGGCTGAGGCCAATTGTATGAGGTTCAACAAGGCAAAGTGTCGGGTCCTGCCCTTGACTCACAACAACCCCTTGCACAGCTACAGACTTGGGGAAGAGTGGCTGGAAAGCTGCCCAGTGGAAAAGGACCTGGGGGTGTTGGTTGACAGCCGGCTGAATATGAGCCAGCAGTGTGCCCGGGTGGCCAAGAAGGCCAAACAGCAACCTGGCTTGTATGAGAAATCATGTGGCCAGCAGGACTAGGGAAGTGATCGTCCCTTTGGACTCGGCACTGGTGAGGCTGCACTCTGAATATTGTGTGCACTTCTGGGCCCCTCACTTCAGGAAAGACATTGAGGTGCTGGAGCAGGTCCAGAGAAGGGCAACAAAGCAGGTGAAGCGTCTAGAGAACAAGTCCTGTGAGGAGCAGCTGAGGGAACTGGGATTGTTCAGTCTGGAGAAAAGGAGGCTGAGAGGAGACGTCGCTCTCTACAACTACCTGAAAGGAGGTTGTAGTGAGGTGGGTGTTGGTCTCTTTTCCCAAGTAACAAGCGATAGGATGAGGGAAAATGGCCTCAAGTTGCACCAGGGGAGGTTTAGATTGGACATGAGGAAAAATTTCTTAATTGAAAGGGTTGTCAAGCACTGGAACAGGCTGCCAGGGAAGTGATTGAGTCACCATCCCTGGAGTATTTAAAAGACATGTAGACGTGGCTCTCAGGGACATGGTTTAGTGGTGGACTTGGCAGTGTTAGATTAATGGTTGGACTTGATGATCTTAAAGGTCTTTTCCAACCCAAATGATTCTATGATTCTATGATTCTTAAGGATTTTCATCTCTCATAGGTCCTGGGAGATGGGGATGGGTATGTATGCAGCAGATATAAATTACTTGTTGTGAGCCATGTGGGATATTTTTGATGGCAGAGATTTTGTGTAATGTCTCTCTCCATCAAAACTGTGCTGTACATGTCTATTATACATTTTTGTGTAAGGGCATGTGCTATTACCATCCCCACTGTGAACTAATGCTTATCTCATTTTGGCTGGAAATTCTTGCTTCTCACTGTAAAATCCATTATTTTCCTCAATTTTCAATCCCATATCAGCAGCAGGGTGATCATTATTATTTTTACATAACTGGCACAGTAGGTCCTGTATGGGTAGATACCCTACATCACATCACAGTGCAAGTTAAGAAATATTCCCAGTCAAGAAAAGAAGAAGTCTAAGTAGGCATCTCTAATACAGAATAAGCCTTTTCTGCGTCTTTTTTTCAGTGCTTTTCTCCTCTCTGCTCAAGTGAAAACCAGATCCCTTTGGAGAGTCAAAACTTTTAATCTTTCCTTTCTCCACTTTTTTTCTCTTTTTATCCTTAAATAAAAGAACTGCAGTCTGCAAATGAGACCTTCATCTTCCATCCCATGTTTCCGTATTGATGAGAATGAGTTAAGGATTAGCATACTGAGGCTGTGTGGCTGATCCATCCATCATTGCAGAGAATGCAGGGATGCTGTTGCACAGAAATGTGGCATATCAGTGATTGACTGCTATGGCTTAAGGATGTGCATCTTGATGTGCAGTGTGCAGTGCCTCCTGTGTCTGGTGCACATGGCTGTAAAGATACTGTGGAATCACTGTGGCAATTTTTCTACGTGGAGATCATCCAGTGCACTGGGAGTATAACCCCTGGGTGGTATTAGGGCCTTTCCTGCATTGTTGTTGATTTTTGAGCTGAGACAGCCCAGAAGGGCTGGGCAGCTTTTGAGCTCCTCCAGCCTCTGGGTGGGTCCTGGCATGGATCGGGAGGGATGTTTAAGCGTATATTGGGGTGAGGATGCTCTTTGTTTCAGTGCTTATTTGACGTGAAGTCAGCAATGCTGAACAAGTCCCAAAGAGTGTGACTGCGGGGAAAGTCCAAGTTCAGCTGCCTTTGCTGCAGGGCTGATGTCAGAAGGATTTACCCAGCTCTGGGGACTTTTGTTTGGGGAGGCTGACCGCTTTTCCAGAGACAATGGCTGTGTCGGTGCCAGGACCAGGAGCAGCAGGAGACGGCTGCATGGCTGCTGAATGGGCCCAGCCGCCGCGCAGATGGAGGGATCAGCTGGCGAAACAAAAGTAAAGCTGCTGCCAGCACATTGCTGAAAGGAGAGGGGCAGGACAACGCGCTTGGGCTGGCATGGGAGCAGCCTGCATGGGTGCTGTGGACTCAGCAGGGCTTAGCAGTGACTTTGGTCCCCTGAGAGAAAAGACACAACCCTCATTTTAAATGGGGAGAATGAAAGAACACTTGCCTGCTGTCTCTTGGCATCAAAAGGGTCAAATCCCAGTGTGTGCTAGCATTGCCCTCATACATGCCCAGCTGCTTCTGTGGATTTAGTGATGAGCTGAGCAGGTTTTCACTAGATAATAATAGGGTCTCAGGGAAATTGCTAGGTTCTCTCCTTCACCATTTTCATGGAAGCAAAACCTGTGCCTCAGTGGTTGTGCTTTGGCTTGTGAGGAATTTGGGATTTTGTTCCAAGGGTAAAATCATATTTGTGAATGACAAGGGTTGGTGGGAGAAGGCATCTTTGCAGGTTGAGTGGTTGGTTTCTTGCTGCTCTAAGTGAGCAGCCACAGGCACTGCAAGCCAAGCATGGTATGCATGTGGGGAGTGAATCTGTGCCTCTTGTGGGCAAACCACACGGGTCTGGGGCAGAGAGATGCAAGCAAGGCCCTGCCATGACTGCCTGCTTGGAGCAGCAATGTACCAGACACAACTGAGGGGTGCCATATTCTCTGGCCAGCCCAGCCATTCATAAGCTTGCTTTTTCCTCTTGGAACAAAATCCTCCTTTTTGAAGACACCAAAATATCTTCTTCTGCTCTGGTGATGGAGAAGCCATGAATATCACTAAGGTTTTGATTTTGCTAGTGGAAGGGTTGGCCGTATGTAGCCAGCAGATGACTTTAAGGGAAATAGCAACGGTGTAGGAAGTCTTCTGAGTTGCTTTGAAGACTTTCCAGGACTTCACTACTCTAAAATTTAAGGGGCTTCTAATTTCCATCCTAAATTGATTTTGACCAGTTTATAACCAGTTATTCTTGAACTATCTTCAATACCCTGCCTTCATTTTTGGCTTTTATCTCCATGATGAATTTAGAGAAGGCATCGATATGATCCCTCAGCATTCATTTTGCAAGACTAAAGCTGAAATCTTCTAGCCTCTTCTTGTCAGGTAGGTTCACAAATTCCCAGTTCCTAGTAGTTTTTCTGTTTCAGAGCTTAACTAAAGAGCATTCTTGGAAATCTTACCCTAAAAGGACTGTGGGATTTTATAGTGCTGTGTCCCTCTAGGTTTCGTCACTTCTACTAGGCTAACTGGGAAAGTGCTGTGTGTTCATAAAGGTATGTGTGAATATGTAGAGTGCATGCACACGTGCATATTTCAGATGTGATGTCTGGGAATTGTTATATGTATCACATTGTTGTACAGATAAATCCTTACCTATATTCTCTTGAATGACGTGATTTATTTTTTACTTCTCACTATATCAAAGGACACAAATAACTTTGTAATTTCAGAAAGACCCAAATCAAAATTACATATCACAGTTTAATGTAGAAGAGGCACAAAATAGAGCCTTGGAAATCCCACTGTTCTCCAGTTTTCATCTCTTACAGAGAAATACTTGTTGAAGTAGTTTTGCCCCTGTCAGAGAAGCAAGTGAAAGAAAATGTTTCCAGGGAAGTTAGTATTTCAGAGATACAAGGTTTTAGTGGAATTAAGAAAAGTTACTCTTTTAAAGCAGCCGGTGCTGGCAAGCAGAAGAACAGGCTACTTTGCCATCTAATCTTTTTCATTTTGATTGCAAAGAGTATTGCTGGCTTGAATGATGCAACATTTGGGAGCAGGTTTTTTTAAAGCAGTGTTGAAAACTGAGAGCAGATAGAAGAGAAATATGTTAATGAGCAAAGGGTAGCAGCCACTGAAAACATCCCTCCTTTCCAACCTTGACCTGCAAGGTGTGTGCTTCCTAGCCTCAGACCTACTGCCATGCAGCCTGCCGGGGAATCCTTTCATTTTGGTTTCTGTGGGCATTAGGCATACTTCTTAATAGTGCCTCCATTTGGAAACTGAATATAATCTCACTGAGCTCTAAAGGCTATTTTCTTACAAAAATAGTCTCCTGGGTGACCTAATGTTATTTAGCATGTAAAAATGCTGCATTTTCTTCTCTGTTTTTACAATGGAATGGTTTAACTGGTGGCAAGTTATGCTGAACTCAGCCTGTGACACAGTTTCCCAGAGAGATATGGGAAATGCCTGTGCCAGAAGAAGCAGATGCTGATGTCTGCCTGCGTTCAGGAGCTGGCCTGATGATGCTCCCATGGAGTGGAGGCTGACAGTCACTCCTGAGGGCAGAGACAGCTTATAGTGGATCTCAAAACCTGCATCTGGATGCCAGAGTTAAACCATCTTGTCTTTGAAGAAGGAAAACAGGCTATTAAGAGTCAACAGTACTAGAAGGTGAGATCCTCCACTGTGGCTGTGCAAGGGTCAGTGGAAAAATATATGGGCCAAAAGTGGGCTTGGAGCTCCTATGGAGATCTAGTTCATCTCTTGCCTCAGGTCTGCTCTGCCATTTGCTGGCTACCCACAAGTTCAAATGGTAGTCATGTTAAGGAGAGGGAACTTGGCCAAGTGGAAGGATGCTTGGGCTGTGTGCTATTTCCTCAAATATGTTTATGACAGCTTTGAACTGCCAGACTCTTATCAGTGACTCTAGTCCCAAATCTTCTTATAAACAGAATGATAGTTATTTTGAGATAACTAATCTCAGCAGTAAGGCAAGGGATACTTTTGAAAGTTGTGCATCTTGGGGAAGGTCGATCTGCTTCTGTAAAACAGAAGTAAAGCTCTGTAATGTGCCCATATCATTCCCCCAATGATCATACCAAACAAGGAGATGTCTAGAGCTCTCCAGTAAGCTTCCAAGCCTCTCGTGTTGCCAAGAGCTTACTGGCTGTTAGATCTGGAAGAAGGACAGCATCCCAACCAATTGATACGCTGTGCTCATTTCAACAGAATATGGTAGGTCTCCAGAGTCAAAGGTGTTAATGTGATCTTGACGTGGTGGGGTGTTTAACAGTCAAGTGAGGTTTCAGAGTTTGAGCATGGAAACCTCTGCCTGCTTGGGCATATTGCCAACAACTTCCATTAAAGTCTCTGACTTACAAAGATTTCACATTATCACATAATATGTATTTTACAATACTGTGTTGTTAAAGATGCAGGTGAAAAGGCAGGGGAGCAACTGAAGGCATTGAAAGGTGTATGGGCAGATCTCATTTTGCTTCTGAAGTGCATTCTGTTTTGCTTCAGCTACAGAGATTTATAATGAAAATCCAGTTTGAGAACTTAGAATTGGCTTTAAATATAGCATTAGAGACCATCTTGTTGGAAGGCAAAATCACTCACGGTAAGCTGGAGTAGTTACTGCTGCTTTTTTGGAGAACAGTGCATTCTTGCTTGAAAGATAAAGAGGGAAAAAAGGGCAAATAGGAATGATAAAAAATGCTACTTCCGTTTCTGTTGCTGAGCGTCCTGGCAGCCTCAGCATGGGAAGAGGCTGAACACAGACTTATCACTCAGTCCAAGACTTGGCAAATTAGGAGCAGGATTAATCTGTTTATGACTGCTTTTAGCTGTCTTTTTGGTTATGAGCTTACTGGAAAAATTGCCAAAGAAATACTGTTGACAGCTGTCTGGGCTTCCCTAGACAAAGGGAGAAAAGAGGGAATTAGGAAGAAGTGGAAGAGCCTTTCCTCTAGTTTTTGCTCAGAGCTAGGACCAGTATTCATTGTGCAAATTTTGGTGGATTGATTTCTGGTCCTGAGGTCTTCTTGCTCATCAGACAGGACTTCGCAGAAACCCTGGGGTTAGTTCAGCTCCTATGTGGACCCACTCCAGCCTTTAATTTTTACTTTGATTTTTATTTTCATAAATAATTGTGTGTAACAGACTAAGCTCCACTGGTTTCCATAAAAACTTGTGTTTGTTAGGAGCAGGGAGGGAGCAGGACAGACTGACTATATTTTGGTCTGGCTTAAGAAAAGAAGTGAAAACAGGCAGTGGGGAGCATCCTCAGATGTACAACCTCTTTGCTGCAAGTGCAAGCTCATTTCCTAACACACCGTCATTGAAACAGGGGTCTGGCCTCAACTGAGCATCAAGCCTCCGGGAAAACACTTAGGGAAGCCTGTCTTGTGTCATCGTTGCGTGGTCAATCATCCATCCATTTGTCTGACATTGTTTTGGTGCTGGCAGAAGTCCCAGCCTCAAGTACTGAGGCTGGATGAGGCCTGGCCTGTTACTGGAAGAGGTTTTCTCTTGGCAGGTTCAGTCCCTTCACAGAAACTGTAGCCAGGAGATATGTTGCAACTTTTAATCTATTTAAAAGATGTTGGTATTAGAGGATCTTTCAGTTGGTCCATGTGTTGTTGTATTGAACCACCTTGGCAGTTTACAGTTGGCAAATTAGACTTGCCTGGCTGGTGCAGGTTGAAATTGAGTGGATTTTGGGAAGGTGGATGAGAAGGTAGTTTGTTCCATTGAGGGCATTGTGGCAGGTGGATGCCACAAGAACCATTTTTATAACCATTAGAATAGCTTTTGCCTTGATCCCCCTGCCTCTGCTTTTCTTAAATCACTCCTACTAGGAGGCGAGGACCCAACATCTAGCGTACTTACAGCCACAAGAGTTTGACCTCACATGTGTTTTAAATTCTTGTTTTCAGGCACTCTTGGGATTTCTTTCTCTTCAGAAACAGGCTTTTAGATTGTAATGTGTGAGAGGAACAGAGATGAAGATGCACACACACAATTTAAATTGATGGAATCATAATTTGTCAAAGGAAGCATGGATAGGGACGTAAACTTTGATTATGCTCTTAAGAAAGATGAAAGAAAATAAAAATTCAAAATGTGTGCCCAAAAGTGCACCACAGTTTCACACCTGCACCATCTCGTGTGTCTCTGCATACACATTGTCAAGCATAATGTGAATCTCACAGCTTGCATCTACAAAGTCAGTTTGAATTTTAGATTTCATTCACACAGGATTAAGCATAAAAATTACTGTCTTTCTGTCTTCTTTCTGTCTCCCTCTGTGCACACACATCAATGATGAAAAGGATTGCAGAAATTTATGAGCAAAAATCTCATGAAAATTGGAATGGGTTATGCAATAAACTTTTAACTGCATAAATAGAAGTTTATTGGTGCTTCATTGCATCTTTCAACACTGAATTTGAGGTTATAAAACATGAATAAACACTGTAGTTGTGAAGTTTCTAAACACAAGCAGTTGGAGTTTGATATTGAAGCTTGAAAAAATGACTATTTGACTTTGCCATGGAACTCAATGGGCTAGTCAGAAAAATCTGATGGGATGTATTAATTTAGGAATTATTGATAACCAGAACAAACCAGTATATTCACACATTTAAAGAGAGATTGCTCAATTTAATCTGACAAGTGGTGTACTGACTATCAGAAGAAGATGGATCCAGACTCTTCTTGTTGGCATCCAGTGTCAGGAAAAACTGAAAACACAGGAAATTCCATCTTAAAAAAAAAACAAAACGCTTTTCCATAGTGAGCAAACACTGGAGCAGGTTGCCCTGAGAGGTTGTGTAGTCTACATCCATGGACATACTCAAAATATGACTGGACACAGCCCTGAGCAACCTGCTGCGGCTGCCCCTGCTCTGAGTGGGGGTTGGACTGGATGCTCTCCAGAGATGCTCTCCAGCCTGAGCTGGTCTGTGAGTCTAATCCAGAGAGTTTCTGTCCAGTGTGGCTGATCAACACTGTACTGGAAAACCTTTCTTCTGAGAGACCTTCTGGCGTCTGGTCTAAGTTTAAAAGTTAGACACTTAAATCTCAACTGGTTATCTCAGCTTCTGTTACAGTCAGTGGCTGTTTATGGAAGAGGCACCTTTCCTGTGTGCTAGGTCTTTAAGGTGGATGAGATGTAGTTTACTTTATGAAGGTCTCTGTTTCTCTTTCTTGACCAACTCGGACTTAGAGGTCTAGTTTTTAGATTCCCTAAGTTGGGTGATTCCTGCCATGAGTTTCTATCAGTGCCTGCCCAGCCACAATGTATGCAAAATTAGCAAGCACCTGTGAAAATACCAACCGTAAATGCACTGTGCCAGCTGCACTTTCTCCATATGCAAAGCAGGGGTGGTGACACTGAGCCAGGCTTGTAAAGCATGCTGAGAGCTGAGAACAGACATTCCCTGGGGGACTCTGGGCTCTGTCTGCAGGGCAGATAGTGCAGGGCAGTAGGAGTAGGCACATAAAGAAAAAAAAAAAAATCAGTGCTGGGAACTTGGCCCCACCCTGTGCATGTTGCAGGGGCTCACCAGATCTGGCCCCATGGACTGAACACCCTTTAGCAGCTGGAACGTGGTTGATGTATTCGGAAGCACATCTTGCAGTTTGGTTTTATCTGAAAGAAATCCAGTTTGCATGCACCCAAAGCACTCTGTGGTGGGAGCCAAGGCACGGTGCATGGAGATGAGAGGGAAGTTCACTTCCAAGGCACACTTGCGAACAGGACACAAGAATGCAGATGTGCCTCATGAAAGTTAGAGAAGATAAAAATAATTTTTAAAACCAGCAAAAATGGGCAAAGTGCATTGCTGTCATATTATCAGCAGAACTGTCTTCAGAAAGATGATAATACAGCAAGAGGTACTTTTTCAATACATGTTTCAGTCTGTCTAAAATGTAATTTCAGAGGTACTGAAATTGTTCTGGAATATGGGTTAAATTTGATTAGTATTTTTGACAGAAAAGAGGAATAAGTGAAGGCTTAACAAAGTCAAAACATTTAATCGCTGCATTTTTCAGAACATGAAAATATGTCATTTTCAGATTTGCTAAATTAAACTTTTCAATCTTTAATTCTGAAACGGTATGCTTATTTAAATATATGAATTTTGAAAAATCGTAGAAGGACACTTTAAATTGTGCTAAGTATACCAAAACAGAAGCAAGGACTTGGTTTTAGTCTAATGCAATAGAGTCTACATCTTTTTGTGATATATGAAGTCTCTTTTTTTGTCTGTGGGAAGGTGAAGAGAAACCAAACTGGATGAATGACAGGTTCATGCAAGTGTTTAGGTTGGACATTGAGTATATTTCCTATCTATACCACTTAACAATTGCATGTGCCATTTATTAAATTCTGCAAAATGCAGCTGTGAGTTTTGTGGGCAAGAACACACTTTTCTTTAAGTAAATTTTATCAATAATTTTCTATCTTAATTTATGAAAAAAAAAACCCCCAAAAAACCCAAAAAAACCAAACCAGCCCAGAGGATATGATACAGGAAATTCTGCTTAGCTTTGTGGCACAGATTTTGACCACATGCTTATATAGATAATTGTGACTTCCCTGCTCATGTACAGCAGGAGTTCCCAGGAATGTTACTGCATTTAGTTGTACGCTGTGTATTTCAACTGTGGTTTTCACAGTTGCTACTGGATTTTTTTTTTTTCTCGAAGAATGAGCTACACTGGCAGCCACAGACCTCTCAACCTCCAGTTTAGTTCCACTTTCATTTTAAATTCAATAAAGCTCTTATTCCAAGTGGATGCCTGTAACAAAATAGGATTAATTTCCTTCCATCCTTTTTGTATCTGTTGCTATTAAGTTTTTCCTGTGAAGAAATCCACATCCTGCGTCAGTCTGCAGGCAAGGCTGGTTATTGCCTGCTAGAGGTGTTTCTGTATGCAGGAGCTTTTCTCCAGTTTAGGTGTTGGTTTTGACCATTTTCCACATTCCTTGTCGTGCCATCTGCCCAAAAATGGGGCACAAGAGCTCAGTTACCAAAGGTGCCATGCTGTGAACCCATCCCCCTTCAAAGGGTCTTGCCTGCACCAACCTGGTACCATTTCCTTTGGCTGTGATGGGACTCAAAGCGGGGCACTCCCTGGCACTGGGAAAGCAAAGGCAGGAGGTGGAAAGAAGTTACTGACAGTTACGCTCTTCCCTTATGGTGAAATGGGGGAATTCACACATTGATGCAACCTCTCTTGGTCATGCATAATACTTTCAGAAATATACAGATTTCCCTAACAATTGCAACAAAATGTGAGAGAAATTCACCTGTGCATTTTGCACATCCACTGCTCGTCTCTTGGATCACCCAGCTTATCCAGAAGTGGAGGGCCTGGATATCTAAGCGTGGCGTGTTCCATCCTGCCATGGAGAAGAAAACACTGACATTCACCTGGTGCTATAATGTGGGTCATGCTCAGCAACTGAGCAAATGTGAGCACTGCTGAATGGGTCTGTGGATGGTCCTGAGAGAAATAACAAGCAGTTTGCTTTATTTCTACCTTCCTATCTTCCCCTTTTTTCGTCTCCCCCACCTGCAAATCCAATGAGCTACAAAACAAATGCCACTGCTGTCAAAAAATGTGCTGTTGCTGGCCCTGTTTTCTGTCTGTTCCTACTAATTTCAGAGCCTATGGAGTTTAGATACGTGCAGCATACACAAAGTTCAGGGCTTTTCACGTGTCAGGCTCTGACTCTCTGAAATGATGCGCTGCTGTGATTTCTGTCCTTACCTGTGTAAACACAGCTGTTGGTGAGTTGGAGGGAGGAGATGCACTGGCCTGTTTTAGCTTGGCTATAAGTGAGACTGAATTTTAAGATATTGAATACTTGGAGTGTACCATACCTGTGAGTTTTCATATGTGAGCGTGTGTTCGTATGTGTCCAAGCAATTTTTTTTTTTTTTGAGATATTTGAAGGGTTTTGAGCGTGGCCAGTCTTCCATCAGAGCAGAACCAGAATAGTAGCTATGCAGAGCTCTGAAAGCCTGAGGAGATGAAGCCACAAGGGATGATTTCATTTACTGGTAGAAATCAAGGAAGACAGAGCCATGTTATTCCGTCATTGGACATAGCAGCCTTGAAGGTGCATGGTAGAGGGGTCTTTACTATGTATATGTTTCAATGACTTAATATCGTGTTGAATGTGGGACTCTCAGGGCAGATGAACTGGGAACAAGACATTGGGATGACTTGGAGAAAAACAGATATATGAAACCCAAATCCTTCACTGGTACTCTATGGGAACTAGTAAAAATGTTTGTAGTGGGTGAAACTTGAGTCAGTAACTCCGTTCCCATGTTGCTTTTCCTTTGCTGTTCAGAAAAAGCTGGAAGAAAGGCAGAGAGAAGTTGTGCTGCTCCGCAGAGCTCACATGGCATTGCAAGGACCTGAGAAGGGGTGCCATGGGTTGGTCTGTCATGAAGGCTTATCTTCACAGCGCGCAGCTACTTCTCCCAGGGTGCAGCAGAAGTACAAGCCAACACTGATAAGGGGGAAAAAAAACCCAGAAGGTAGCATCGAATGTCCTTTTTCATTTCAGCTGCTTTCCAGGTTGCTATGCACCGAATTGTCTGTTTATTTGCCCCTGGAGCACTTAGTTCCAGCATATGTGATTACATACTACTTTTTTGGCCCTGTTTGGAGACAATGAGTGGGTGTGTTTGTTCTGCTAGCTTTAGGGTAAGAAATAGTAAAAGAGATACCATCTCCTCTGTAGTTGGGAGGAAGGTGAGTGCTGATTCTGTTATTACAACAGACTCCATCCTGGGGTTTGCTGACTCCATGCATGGACATGCACGAGTAAGAGGAAAATCAGGGAAAGGAATAAATGCAAACAGAACAGCAGTACTGAGCACATTTAAATGTTTAATGTTATTTTTCAAGGCAGTCTCATTTCAGAGGATGTTGCCAGTCACATGTTCAAGCGTAATTTACCCATAAAACATTGCCCAACTCCAGAGTGGGATCTGGAGGTCACTTCCCAGCACAACACACCATTTTTCAAATTGTTCATGTTTTTAGGAAAAGAGGGGAAGTGGTTGTGACCTTGATGTTTAAAACTCTGAGAAGTGTAGTTTCAGTGAGAAGACGATCTTCTGGCACTCAGATAACAGCAGATGTGACACCCAGCCACTGAACTTGCTCCTGGAGTTTTCTGGGCCACAATGGAGCAATTTCCTTTAAAAATGTAAAACCATACATAATGTTTCCAGGTCCTGTTGGAAGCAGCATCTAGGTGAGCAGTGGAGAGGAAAGAAAGCTTATTTTTCGTACTTGGCTAGGGCAGTTTTAGTTAGGTCTCTGGTAGCGGTTCCCTCACCCCCCTGCCTCACAGTTTATCCCCATAGGAAGACTTGGTAAGTGTGCAGTGGGAAAGATGTTCATAATCTACTGCTCAGCCCCACATGAATATCCAGAGATTAGCACAAGCTATAAAATACAGTAATTTTCTTTGCCCCTCTCCTGCCATCTCTAAGCCAAGACTGAGTCTTTCAAATCCTAGGCATTGAGGTGGTACCATTTTCTCCGCTGGCTTTCCCTCAAAAGAAGGGCAGCTGTACCCCCAGCCTCCTGGGAAACCTGCACCCCATATTGCTATCTGCTCCTCCCAGCTGACTGCAGCTTGTGCCCCGAGGAACAGCATAACTTCCCCCATGTTTTGTGATCTTATCTGGGGAATGATGAATGTTTTATTTTGCTGGGTTGGGTTGTTTTGGTTTGGTTTGTTTTCTGGGACAGAACACTTCCTGAGAGGATAAAATTAAGCAGCACCTCTAACTGCATTTTTTTGTTTTATCTTTGTTTTCTTCCATTCCCCATTTTCTCCTTGTTTATGGACGATACCTAGTGACACTAGAAGCAATTTCTGAATGCTGAGAGAACCAATAAACCACGGGAACCTTCCTGCAATCCAGAAAAGGCTGGGGAGCAGGGAGGACAGGAGCAGCTGTTACTGTAACTGCAATAGGCCACAGGACACAGCTGACAATTTCTGTGCAAGAAGCAGGACCATGCACAGACAAGCTTCCATAATCATCAAGAAACTAAAGGGAAAAAAGTCCATAGGTGACATTCAGGAGGATTGCATCAATGCATGTTGGCTCACCCGTATTTGTTTTAAGTAAAGCTGGGATGAGAAGGAAAAATGTGGCACAGGGACATACTTCGATTCTTTTCCACAATAACCAGTTTGCAAGGTCTTGCAGATTTTTTCCTATATAAGATGGGGGAAAAAAGTCTTCTTCAAGAGTGAGCTGACTAATAGATATAGGATCATGAAAATGGCCAACTGGTGTTTCATGTCTCTGGTTGCAGGGAGTTCATACGCATCCACGCTTGTCTGTTTGTACTTGGTACCCATCAAAATAAACCTTTTAGTCCTGGTTAATCAAGGTGCATGTGATCAACCATGAACACAAAATTAATTCCAGTGGAATCAGTCAAACTGCTAATGTACTTAAATTTAGGCATGTTCTTAAATACTTTGTTGAATCAGGGCTACTGCTTTCATCTTTGGCACGGAAAATATGTGGGGGAAAAAAATTTAAAGTACTTTCCTCAGTTTTTGGAGAGCTGATAAGAAAAGTTTCTTTCCCACCAAATAAATAAAATCTTACATCTTTAAAGGAAATCCATATTCATATGCAAAATACAAGATAAAGAAGAATAACTTGAGGGCAGTAACATGCCTGCCGGCGTGGTCATATCTGTTAGAGAAATTCTGTGGTAGGGAGGTGGTTATCCAGGTGCAATGTCAATCATAGAATAAGATAAGGATTTTACAGCTTTTGAGTTGTGTCATAGATCAGTAAAAAAAAGTTAGGGAGCAAAGCATTAAAAGTAGTGAGAAGTCTTGTGTTTCATATGGAAGAAGGAAAGAAACACAGTTCGGGGTTTGGCTTGGTTTTATTTTCAGGTGTAATTTGGCAACCTCAGCCTAAGGACACTTGTGTGGTTTTCCTCATCCTGTGGTGCACAGGAGATGAGACATGGCAATCTAAGGAACTCTGCTGGGTTAGTGAAACCACCTGAGTTGGGTTTGCACCCAGGGGAGTTTCAGTTTCAGCTGAGAACACCTTTAGCCCCATCTGTCTGGGGATAGTATCTCATTTTTCTGTGTGACCTAATTTTATGAGTAATCTAGAAAGCTTTCACTATTTCAAGTTGTTATGCTCTCTCTGTGTCCTATTAAACCTTTCAGGAACTTCCATCCCTTCCATTACTTTTGGTTTTCATACCAAAACTGTGGGGTTTTTCTGTCTCCTTTCTCAACTTCTGTGGTGCTGCCTGCCCAGCTCTTCAACCCCAAGAGGTTCACATCCACTCTGTAGAGCTTTTCTACAAATTCAGACCCTTTTCTACTAATGGTTTTGTTTCAAGATATGGTCATCTACCATCGGGGTGACCTATAAAGTATCTGTATTATGTATTTCAGCCTTCAGCTCTCTGTGAAAGAGGCACTGGTTTCTTGTTGTATGATGTCTAAATTAAAGAAGGAGTGGTGGTTTGTTTTTTACTTTAACTAAATATCACCTTTTTCACCCACTCAATATTGTCTGTCTTCACCTTTTAACTGAGATGAGCAACAAGGGGCTTAGCAGTCAGAGAGAGAATGGGATCAGTTTGGTGGCTCCTGTAAAACCCCAGGTTTTTATAGTGGGGTAATTTAGTCTCAGTGATTTACTGGGAAGAGTCTTTGGGATACAGTAGCCTCCATCTATGAAGCGGCTGCTCCTGTTCATGTTAACACTTCAGACACATCATCATGAATGATAAAATGGTTCAAAGCCCCTTCTGTAGTGTCCTGAAGTGCAGGCTGCCTGTTTCTCAGCCGGCACTGCAGAGGTGTCTGCAGCAGCCATGCTGCCATGACATGGCACAGCTGCTCCTCTGAGATTCCTCTTTTAACTGCTAGTTCTTCAGTCCTTCTTCTTGGGCAAAACACTCCCATGGAAGCCTGTAAGGCACCACATTTTCTTCATTTGTGGTCTGCTCTTCTTTTTCTCCTTCACTTTCCCAAACAAATAAGCGCAGAATCCCTGAGTGTACTGATTTGATGACATGTCTGGGCAATTATGTCACTAGTGATGTCACTGATATAATATGGATATATAAATGCATAAAGCACCCTTTTCTGGCCAGTTCAAAGATTTGCCCTGAGGAGTATGCTTTCTAAACATACACAACTAAAGGATGGAGCACTTAAAGAAGCATTGAACCTAAACAACCCAGTGATGGAGTGATGATGTTAATATGCATGTTGTTTAGCTTGCACTGGGCTTATTGAATTTCCTGTTTGTTTTGTTCACCCATCCTGGAGAGAGCGATGAAATTGGATAGTCCTTTGGGATCCATGGTCATGACAGAACTGAGCAGATGAAGGACATGGTGAGACACACCAGGCTGGAGATTTCATCTCGAGTAAGAGTGCTGTGGAAGAGCATCCAGAGTGGAGAGCAAGAGCAGGAAAGAGGCATAAGGCAGAGAAAGGGGAGATGGCAGGAGATGGAGGTTATGTTACAACACCAACAGAGGGTGTTAATCCTCAAGTCTATTGTCTCATTACTTCCCCAGGCTTTTTGTCCATCTTTGGGGTGACATTTGGGCTCAGAGGCTCAGTGAGTTTAGCCACCTTCCCTCACTGGTGTTCTCCCATACTCACTTTCCTTTGTGAATGGAAGAGCATCTCTGCCCCGTTCAAAGTTTCCTTTCCTGTACCAGCTATCAGAGTGGGGTTAAGTCATGCAACACAAGGGCCCCTGTTGCTCTGCTGTCACCCACAGGTTCCCCTCCTGCACAGCTGCTGCTGGCCCAGTGACTCCCCGTTGTGTCTTAGTGTGGCTGACTCTTCCAGCCTTTGTGTAGAAGCTTTCCCTTACCCAAACTGAATTAAAGTACATTATTCTCCAACTGTTTTTCTAGCTTGAAGTGTAATCCTGTCCTCCAGGGCACGGGCAGACTCTTCCAGCATGGTGTTACCAGGGGTTCCCTTGCTCCACCTTCTCTCCCAATTTTAAAGCAAGGATTCATGCTTACCCTTTTCCATCCTCTGGGCCTTTACCCATCTACAGGCTCTCAGAGATGACCACTAATGAGCCTGTTAATCATTGTTTCTGTTACTTCTCTAAGTATTTTTTGATTAATTTCCTCAGACTCACATGATTTAACAGTAGCTGTCCATTTAAGTACTTTATAACCTAGTCTTTCTGTGGCCTATGCTGAGGTCATTCCCCTTCATAGGTAGTAATTGTTACAGAAACATTCTTGCTGCTGACCATTTTTTTTTTGTAAACAGTGGTGTGAGGAAGACATTAACACTTTTAACAGGCTTGTTCCTCTTCAGACACCTGCTTGCCTCCAAAAGTGGAGGCTGCCTTGGGACCCATGGCTGGCAGAAGGCATGGTCTTGGGCAAGCCTTCAAGCAGGCTTTTCTCTACTTGCTGGGTTTATCCAGTGCCTGTGTGCCCTGGCCCAACCAAAAGGACAGGCACCGTGGCGTGCGCCCCATTCCCCTTTTCACACAACTAGCTTTCTCAGCGCAGGAGGAGTAAGGCAGGCAGAGGACTGGTTGCTTCCCGCTCACTTCCTGCTCCTTTCCTGCTCCCTTCCCTCTCACTGCAGTATGGACTGCCCTGCAGACTGTTTGTTCAGGTTGTGCTGGATTATCGTCGTCAGACCTCACACTATAAATAGCCCAAGTTTCTGTGCTTTGAATTAAAAGAGTGATGACACGACAGATTAACTTTTTCCTACTTCACCTCCCTGCATGCACCTATGCTCCTTTCCACAACCTCTGTCTAATAACGATAATAATAACATCAGAAAACAAAGCAAATCACAGCCTGTGCAGAAGGCTGCTCACCAGTCCCAACCCAAGTGTTATTTTTTATGTTGTGTCTGCCAAAAACAACATGAGTCTGCCTCAGGGATGTGAAACCATCTCGGATCTATTAGAAATCAGTATTTTTTATGTCTCCTCCCTCTTCTTCCCCTACTATTTTGACAACCAGCCAGTCCATAAAAAGCCTTCCTTCCCACTCTGCTCTGAGTGAAGAATGTACAACAGCTTCAGTTTTGCATGGAAAGGCAAAGGGTTTCCTTTAAAACCACTGGTATTGTTGATTGGTTTCTGGAGAAGGGCATTCATTAGTGCACACCTTAAAAACAGACCAGGTCCTTTCTGCAGTGGTTGTTTCTTGGCTGACTAGAATCTGTGTGTGTGTATATATATATATATCTATGTGCGTGTGTGTGTGTGTGTGTGTGTGTGTATGTGTATATATACATAAGTATGTATGTATGTGTTTATATATATATATATGTATGTATGTATGCAGGTCGGCACCTCCTCAATTCCTGAGAATCAGAGTGGCAGCCCCAAAGTAAGCGGCATGTAGAGAAACACAAAGTCCTGGTCCTGTGTGCTCGTTGCTGATCTGGGGGCATTGGTGTTTGAAGGACTGCATCTGGTTGATCTGACAGAAAACACGGCCATAGCTTGGTGCAAACTGTGGAAGGTGCTGAGCGCTGGGCTGCGGAGCAGAGCTATGCCTTTGGTCTGCCTGCTTGGGCTTGGGACTTGAGGGCATGGCTTGTGTGGGTCACTGTCTGACCCCCTCAAGGACAAGCTGGGGTGCTGTAGGGCAGGGTCCCTGGGACTGTTCCTGCATGGCTTCTTGTGTCCCCACTGCTGGGCACACCAGGTGCACCAACTGCCCATCCTTCCACATCTGTAACTCCAGGTAGACAGGTTCAAGACATGCTGTGAGATTTTTCTGTGTTATTTTCTGTGCCTTCTCTCACTGCAGTGTTTTAAACATGGCAGGTAGATTTTCTTTGCCAGTGGAGAAATGGAGAGCAGAATCTCATAGAAAGTGCATGGTGGGTATTAACAGACAAAATTTATTTATCACTTCAGCTTTTGATGGCCATATATGTTTCCTGCAGCTCATCATAGGAGTCAGAATTCTTGCCAGCAAATTGACTGCATCAGTTTTGCCAACACCTGTCATTCAAAGACCAAAAATCTGCCATGGTTACTATATACTTTTTACAAAACAATTTGCTTTCAGATTTCTTGGCTTTATTTGGTGTCATCTTTTCCCTAAAAAAGCTAAAAACATTTTGTTTTCGTTCGCATATAGCACTGATTCTCATTTAATCACCTGACCCCAGGTGCCTTAAGAAAATCATCAGAGTATAAGTAGGCATGTGCTCACACTCACAGCATGTAATAGCCAAGGCCTGGAGTGTCTGGTGCACAGGTGCCTGTTTGTCACCATAAATATAGCCAAATGAGCTGTTTGATACAAAATGTCGTGTGACAGCTAATCAAATGAAATCTCTAGGTTACACATGGGCAGAGCCCTGGTCCTGGCCTTACGCATTTTGCCACAATTCAGTGCAAAACTGCTGAGTGTTCTTATTTTGAATGAACCTTATTTATCCCCTGTTCCTTCTGATGTGATGGCCATCAAACATTTCTTCAACTTTTTATATACCTAGAGTTGCAGAGAATTGTTGGAAAATATATATATCCCCCAGTGTCTAAAAAAAATAGAAGGTAAATAAAATAAACAGCCTGATGCATTACGAGTTGTTCGGGCCTATCTTGTGAATGCTTAGGGTCTGATTTTTGAAATACCAAATGCCATTTTAAAAGTTATTAACAGAGTTCCCCATCTACAGCACTGGGATGATTAGTGAAATGCACTTGACTTTTGAAATTGATGAGTTTCACTGACTGAATTTATCCTAAGAGACAGAAACAGTAGACCCAACATGTTTTATTAACATGGCGGTCATCCTTTGTCTAGGAAGAAGAGCAGCAGGCAAACTGCAAAAATGTAGGGTTTGCCCTTTGTCATTTGTCTTTAAAATCACATAATTATGAACAGTTTCATTCTTTCCTGTTCTCCTATTCATGCCATTACAAATGTGGTTGCCACTCTCTAGAAACGCACTGTGAAGTTCTGAAGATACCCTGTGGACTTAGACTGCAAAAGCCTTTTTGTGGGTCTCTGTCAGACCCCAACAGGGGGGAATGGAGATGGGGGTGCAGCCAAAAGTGGGGTGTGCTTTTCAGAGGAGCAGCTGTCTCATGGGCTGACAGGACCTAAAAGCCTGGGGCAGCAGTGCTGTCCTCCTACATCAGTCAGCTTTCCTAAGCTCTCGTTGTACACTGGTGGCCAGAGGAAAAATGGAAGTGTCCCCTTCTGTGACAGACAGCGTGAGCTTCAACTGAAAGTTTCGGAGGATACAGAAGTTAGGTGTTTATACAATTGGTTACGAATATATAAAATGCAGGGTTTTAAAAAAATACATCTGTGTGCATCAGTTTGAACATGGGATGACCTGCCTCATTTTGCCACTTTTACAATGGATGGACATTTTTGGGAGCCATAATCAGGACAGGTTGATGTTTTTGCAGTCTGTGCTGGTGGGAAAGGAAACATTTTTGTGAGCATAGGATCAGGGTGGGTTTTGTTCCACAAGCCATTCTCAAAGTAAGATAGCTATGACAGTGATTTGTGTCAACTCAGAAGTAATTGGTGCAGGTACATGAAACTCACTCTCTGAAAGGACAGGGGAAGGTAGCTGAACCTGGCAGAGCTGGAAGCTGGAGTTTGTTAGCCCCTTCAGGCAAATGTCTGAGTGTGAACCCAAAATACAGTATGTGGATTTCTATTACAGTGATGATGCAAGCTGTAGACACCTGTAGACATATGTGTGAGAGAAGAAAAGGTGGGTTTGTGTGAAATGTGTTGCAGTCCAGATTTGGGACTTCTGAACCTTTTGGGTTGGGCTCACCCCACTTCAGTCATTCTGCCCTTGATCACTCCTTATTACTGCTAAAACATGCTTGTCTGAAAAGCGCTCTCTGCTCATACTATCTCAGAGATCTGGCTTCCTGGGCAAAGGAGAGCCTGCCTTTTGGTAACATTAACATATTGTCCCCTTTTAGCAGTGGAGATGATTCCTTGACTGGGCGAGCAGACCGTTGTGGCTGCCTGGCTGACCCTTTGCAGGAGCTGTCGGGCCATATGAATAAGCCAAGCTCACCCTCCCTACAAGCTTCTGTGTTTAGTTACCCATGCACAAGATGAAGAAACGGGCCGGTAACGGGTACCAGATGGAGGTTTATGTGTTTAAACAAAGGCACATTCTGGGCAATCAGAAACAACTGAGTGGCAATTTGTACATTAAACCCCAATTTAACAACAGCACTTGCTTGCTGACCTAGAAGAAACAGGGCAGAGGGCCCTTTGTGTTGCCCTGAACGAACAATTCCCCAGGGGGCATGTGTACATAAGGAGTGGTTATACATAGGAGCGTCACTTTCACAGCTTCTGGAGAGCCTTCCTTTCAGCAGAACATGGCCAAGGTTAACTAGTTTTAGAGTCAAGGTACCTTGCTGGCCGCCGTTGTCATGTTCTTGTACGTGTTTCTCCCTAGACTGCGAGAAGGAGTGTTCTTATGTTCATTCCCACTGGTGGATCTCTGCTGCAGAGTGTAGGTGTGCGTTTTAAACCAAACCCTTGGCAGTATAAAAGTGGTTGCTATGGCTCCTGCCATAGAAGATAGCATGAGTTTGATTACAGCTAAGCATTGTTAACCTATATTTCTGTAAACTAAGTTGATTAAATGACTGGAAGATCTGTGCTACCCGGTGGATGTCTGTTGGATACAAAAACACAACTGATGTCATCTCTACAAGCTATAACATCACCCTCTTGTGTATTCTGAGTATCTTGTTTGACTGCATGTACTGATCTGCTTTACAGTTTGACACATTATATAAATAAAAAATCATCGAGAGAATGGTAAATTCCTAAACTTAATCTTGCAAAAGCCAAACAATAACATTTAAACTTAACTCAGTCCATTAGGATTATAGTTAAATAAACTTCCTCACGTGTTATTCTCAAATAATATAACCTGTCAGCACATGTATCAGTCAACAAAGATAGTGCATTATTAAAAAATCCAGTTCAGTCAGTAGGAATTGAACATGCTCCTCACTTTGCAGGAGTAGGTCTTCTCATGTGTGGAAGCCAGTTTTTATTTCCCCAAATGCCAATAAAGCATCTAGGCATTTCTAAAGGGGAAAATAAAACCAAAGAAAAGAAGAGTGGCCCTTGCTGGCATGCTAAAGCTTGCTTAGCTTGAAAGGTGCCTGGTGCCATTCACCAGAATGGCACAGGAAGCTCCCAGCTCCTCAGTGCTTCCCCGTCAGTATAGCGATTTCCTTCAGGCCAAGTAGGAGTGCTTTACCCCTCTAGTGGTTTGTGTTTTATTTGTTTTTGTAGGATTTAGCACACATGTACACATGTCTACACAATGAAAGTTTTCTCCACCATAACTGTACCAGCAGCACAGAGTGATCTGTCTCTTCTGCTCAGCCTGACTCTCTTCAGTATTTTGTTGCATTTGTGACGGAGGAGAGATGAAATGGGTAGACTTCCTTAATAGCATACATGATGGATGTTAGCCTCTGTCTTGATCATGTTAAGCAAAGAGGTGTCTCTGTTTCCTTGGGGATTGCCAAGAAACAGAGGGAAAGGATGCTCATCCCTGAGGTGCATGGGAGTTCATGCTGTGGTCCTCGGGCAGCCAGCGTCTGTATTTACATAGCCTCGCACTCAGGCAAGAGGAATAAGGAGAAAACATTCCTGTGAAATAAGTCCTCTCCAAGGGAAGAAAAAGGAAAACTGCACTCAGTCTGTATCCATTAACTGTATGGGGCAAGCTATATATAGCATGTGGTTATAATTGACAATGTGCTATTCTGTACTAGGGATGGGCAAACCATTACACTAGTAGCAGGATAATCTTCCTGGAACTGCGTTACTGAGCAAACGTGCTGCAGTACTTTAAACACTGGCGGAGCGTCTCACCTAGATGTCCATGTCCCCAGATGAGGCCATTCTGATCATGAAAAACATGTGGGTAGCTCTTTCCTCTGCCCCGTTTCTGTGCTTGTTTTGGTCAACACAGTGTCCCAGACAAGACCAAATGCACAAGTTCTGCCATGTTTTAAGAGAGACAGAAGTTGTGATATTTCTGATCCAGCAAGAAGCAGGAGGTATTAGTTTCCCATTTCCTCAGCAGTGGAAACTTTCACTTTCTCTTGTGGCCTCTTGCCATCTTCCCCCCACCTCTTCCTCCCCCAATAATTATTCTCCCACTTCAGTAGTTCTTCCTGCAGCTACCTACTAATGAACTAAAAATCGATTTTCTTGAATGGACTGAGAGCCTCGTGAGCCCAGCACTTCCAGTTGGGACACTGTGGCAAATCCTTTGGTATTTGACAATTGTCTGTATACTCCAGCTTGTGTGTTTATGTGATAAGGTGAGACTTTCAGCTTCCAGCATGGGAATGTGGCCCACGTATGTTACATGTTGCAGCTCTTCATCATGCAGGTGAAACACAGAACCTACAGTGCTTCCTAATCCCAGGTTTTCCATTAGCTTAGTTAAGACATTGGCAGTACTGCCATCCCTGTCTGCTGGTCCATTTGCCCTGTCCCTGTTGCAGACTCTCTCTCTAATGAGTGTAGACTTTGGGTGGATTTTTGGGTGTGATCACGGTCTTCATCTGACTCACAGCCATAAGAGGCAGTTGGCCGCAAGCAAACTGTCCCTCCCCAATGCTGTGGTTCCAGAAACCTACACGCATTGCCCTGGTCGTCACCACCTGCTGACTTTTGAGACTGGTAGATTTCAGCTGGCTTCTTGCAGCCATGGTGTTGGTGCAATGTCAGGAGACTGTTTTGTAGAGAGCCTGGAACCAGGCTTGAGCTGAGCGCCTCATTTGTATTGCTTTTACAGTCAGTGATGGTACCTGCAAAAACCCCAGACCTCCCCCAACTCTTTTCTTTCCCCCTCTGAGGGAAAAAGATAAAGAGCTGAGTTTGACCCAGAATTACAATAGGATTTTGGACAGGGCACTTCTAGGAAGCCAGAGCTACGCCAAGACCGAAATGTGGGCTGTGAGCAAGCGCCGTGCTTTGGTGAGCTCCAGCTCAGACTAGTTGCAGACCACAGTGAGCTTTTCCCCCACCAAGGGAGGTCTGTTTAAAACCAAACAAAACAACTTTTCAGATTGCTTATGAATTAGGATCATGTGGAAGGGGGCAATGTAATAACAGGGTAGAACAACTCATCAGCTTTGCAATTAACATCAATACGTGCTATTTAGCTCTCTTTATATAGACATATAAACACAGTTCAAACAGCCATCTCATTAGAAAAATCATTACTCCTATACATACAGCATAAAGATTTCAGGCTGCTGAATACCACTCACCATTATTTTTAGTTTACTAAAACAAAAGACTTGATTATGTTTCCAATGACAACAGCATCGTTAGCAGCCAGATGTTTTTCCCTTAAATTAAAACATGCACAATAAAGATTGGGGTCTTATCTGAAACAGAGGTACACTTAGTGAAGTTGGCATTGAAGCATCAGTCTCTCTGCAGGTCAGGATGACATTGTGAAGCCTTTAAAGAACTCTGCAAGCCCCTCATCCCAGCCACATGCCCTCTGTAGCTGTTTCTCAGCTTTGCTTGGAATAACAGAGACATCTGAAAGACAGGAATCTCATGTCGTCTCCCAAGCAATATTCACAGCAGTTCAATAACCCAGGAACAAGGCACAGGGCTGATGACTTTCACATCATCACTGTGGTGTTACACCGTCGGTATACATTCATTGGTCCTATAGCAGCTAGCACCACAGTGTCCTGCTCTGTCACTGGGGTTGCTACACACTGTCCTGGGCCTCAGGGCAAAATGCTTACTGTGAGCAGCTGTCCCTCACATTTCTCGGCATCAGGGAATCCTGGGAAATGTCCACTGTGCATAGAGAGTGATGCTGAGGTGATGGTGGGTGCCTGTACCTCCACATGTGGGACATTTTCCACCCACCTCTTCCAAATCTGCCAATACTGGCAGGTGGATATTTGAGGGAGGGAGGGGGTATTTTTTCTGTTCCCAAAGCCTAGCAGTGGACCCTCAAAACCTGGGAAATGAATCCTTGTTGTGTTCGGTGACTGAGCTGCCAAAGAGCGGAAGCAGGGTCCATCCTTTCTGCCTCCTCTCTGTTCCCTGAGGCTGTTCCTTTGTGCAAAGAGTATTTCTTGCCCAAAAGTGCTGTGTAACAGCCCCAGTGACTGGCTGCCCCCACGTCCTTTTGTCCCATCTCCCTCTAAAGCCACTCCCTCTGCATTGCTGTTGTGACACAAGGCAAGGCAGGGGAACTGAAACGTGGCTGTTGGGGCTCTGGCAGTGCCCTGCACTGTTGCGGGTGTGGAGGGGCTGGCCTGGGGGATGGCAGTGCGGGCAGCTGAGTGGTGCGTGCTCTCCTCCCCCTGATTTATCGCTCTGGGCAGAATGGTCACAGTCGTGGTGCTGGAGAAGCAGATATCTTGATCAGCAGAGCAGGCAAGAAGCAAGCGACATCCCCTCCCTCACCCCCCCTCTCTACATCTTGACAGCTTCTCATCTCCCAGAACATCAGGGACAACCGTGTCCTCCAGCTGCATCATCTCTGTCCTCCAGGGCAGACACACAACATGGAGGCGGACCCATCCTGTCCTGCCGCAGGCAGGGGACCCTTGCCCATGTCACAGTTATTTGTACCGACTCCATTTCTCCTCCATGTTTTGTTTGTCTCCATTGGTTCTTGCTTTGCCCAAACTGCAAAGTAAGGCTGCAGAGAGAGGGTTTTGTGCCCGCTCCTTGTGGTGCAGCCTATTTTTTTCTTGCATGTTACAGCACTTGAAATTTGGAGATTTATCTTTTCACAATTTCTGCAGCAGAAATGGTAGCTCTCCTGGTCTTTTCATTAACCCTTTCATTAAGCTTCTAGCCCTGGCTCATTTTGCTGTTTACCAAATTTCTTCTATTTTGACAATATCTTTCTGACACTACACAATCCATGTGAAAACTGCAAGTACAGTAAGAGCATCCCTTCTTGCTTCTTGCTATGATGTCTTTTAACACTCAGCCTCCTTTTTCATGCTGCCGTATCAAAATATTTACAACCCATCTTTTGCCATCATCAGATTGTATGTTTTTAAACTCAGTTTCAAAATTAAGGGCAGGGAAAATTATGATCATTTGCACATTAGTCACTCCATCTAGTTTCTTTGGAGTGATGACTGAATCAACTCCCATTCTGACTTACTGTAGAGGTAAATATGTGTAATTTGAGCAATTTTTGGTTACTCAATGTAATTGTTTACTGCTGTGCTGCAATGTGAAATGCAGCGATGTGTGAGGAAGTACATGCAGCAGGCGCATGCTTCTTGCCTTTGGTCCCTGCCAGTTTCTGTTTTGCAATGCCAAGTTTGATGACAGCCTGCCTTGGGATGTAAACAGGCTTAGTACAAGGATCTGGTAGACAGTTTCCAATGCATTGTCTCTGCATCACGTAGGGCTGCATGTTACAGATGGAATTTACTTTGCACCCCCCTGTGTGGTTCAGTGAGAGGATGGGACACGTCAGCAAATGCCACATTTCACCAGTGTGGAGGAAGGGGTCCCCTTCTGTTTGGCAGCCATGAGCATGGCAGCAGCATGGGTGCCAGCTGTCCCTGGTGCAGCTGGGGCTGGCACGTTGCGGCCATGGGATATTGCAGGGAGCATGGTGCATGTGGTGGCATCCCTGGGACAGGCTGCCGTCAGGATGCCTGACTCCGTTCAGAACAGGCCCAGGAGTGCAAAAATTTTAAGTCTTGGAATGAGTTACAGCTTGTGTGGCAACATGAAATAAGCTCACTGGAGATGATGGGCCAAAAATGAAAATAAATTTCACTGGGTTCTTCTGTGCTGTCAGGTTGGTTTACTCCCTGCTTTGCCCTGGGGCACAGCTCCGCTCTTCACCCACGCTGTAGGTATAAGACTTTGCATCCAGGGCTCCAGTCAAAAACAAGCCAGATATTTCTCTTGGCAGGGCAATTGCTGGACCCCACATTGAGAGCAGTCATGAACCAGTGCAGGTGCTTTGGCCCTGCGGTGCGGGTTGACTCATGGCGTTGAGACTTGACAAGGACTGAACTTGCCACTGATCACTAAGGCTTTTGCGCAAGGCTAGTGCACAGCAGCATCCCTGAAGACATTAAAAAAATTTGGCATGACTTTGTTGCAGCAGGCCTGATGAACTGACTGGTTCATTATTCAGTTGCCAGCATGAAAGCTGTGGCTGCTGCTCTACTGGTACTTGCTCGTCTGCTTTCCCGGAGAAAGCCTCTTCCAGTGGCTGAGGATGCAATCAGACAAAGCAGATGAGTCAGGCTGATTTTGTATTTGTGTTTCAGTTAGACCAAGGGGCTGAAACTGTGCCAAAGTAGCAGCCCTGTCTTTTGAGAGAGGCCGCAAAAGAGCTGGACTTTCAGGCCCGGTTTTCTTATCTGAGGGATTTTCTAATGACTTCTTAACTAATTGACTTGACTTTGGCAGGGAGATAGCTAGCGGCTGAAAAAGATTAAAACTGTTAGAAATTAACAGCTTTGAAGTGGCTGAAACTCTATTAAAATTTGGATGGCAGATTTCTTTACAGTGGTATTTCTTAGCCGCTACAACCTGGTAGGGTGAGCTCTATGTGCAAAACTTAATGGAGAAAAAGGAAAGTCTGGGTAGTGGAGTAGAGTCTCGGGGCTGCTGCCATTCAGTTATTTGATAGTTGTGGGATTCCTGGTGTAACCCAGGTATTCCGTTTTCAAAAGAGAGTATTTTGTGCTATAGGAATATTTTCCTTTTATCATATTTCTGATCTGACATAGCATGCACTGTGGGGGAGCTAAGTAGTGTATCATTTTCCATGGCCAAATGAAGCTTGCTCAGAGAAACAATTTGATGTAGAATTTACTCCAATTAGGACTTTCTGCAGCAAGCAAATGGTGATCCAATTCTGTAAGACTGAAAGCGAGACTGTGGCAGATGTTAGCCATTTAAGTAGAGGTGACGGAAATTTTCCAAAATAATTTTTTTGTTCATTTCAGATGTAAAACATCATATGGAAACATGCTCCTTTCAGCTTTTCTGCAAGTCACCTCTTTTCCCCAGCTCCGATGTGACCTTGCTTGTCAGGCAGGTTTCAAAACTTTCCTGCCAGCCGGGTTTTCTGAGAAACCTCTCAGGCTTACTGTCAGCTTACTTACCCAGCAACTTAGAAATCTGCCTGAAAGATGGCATCAGAGTGGGGAGTGCAGAAGCTTTTGGGGTTCGCAGCTCCAGGACACCCCCACGGGATACTCTGTCCCAAGGAAATGGACCTCATGGTTTTCAGACTCCCAAGCCAGCTGGTTCCTCTAACATCTTCATCGTCATTGTGGAGGGAGCCTTGCTGTCAGACCCCACTCTTCAGCGAGGTCTCCTAGGGCTTTGAAGTTTCCTGAAAATGTCTGTCATTTGTCTTTTCACCCATACTGAAATGTAAAAAAAGACTCCGGATGTCCAGAAGTGATCATGGAGCACATATTTGTTTTTTCAGGCTGATCCACTTTTAGCTCTGGGTTCAGGAGGTATGTGCAGGAGCATGGCTTGAAGTTCATGAGTAGTTCTGCTGAGACAAGTCAGTGTATCCACTAACTTTAAAACCAGGCTTGTGCTAAACACTGCCCTGAACTGGGCCTATGGGAGTAAAGTGTGTTTTCTACAGATCATAGAGTAGGTCATAGTTTCCTTGGGGGCATTTCAAACCAAAACCTGATGGCTAATGGAAGGCAAACTGTAGTACTCTAATTTACATGGGCACTCAGCCGCAGACCTCTGACACATGTTCAAGGAGATCATGGCTGGAACTACTTTTAATCAATCATAACTCCTGCTGGCACGAATCTGGAACAGGACCAACTTAATTAATTCAATGCAAATGAGCTTTATAGCTACCATGTAATCAGAATAGACATTATATAGCTATTCTCTAGCTATGTAGCCACTCATGTGAAACATTATCATACCTACACAATACACTAGGTGCTTGTGTACAGTTATGATTTCAATCTACCAGAACATGGCAGTGTTGTTGTCTGTGCTGAGTATGTGTGTGTACCTTGGGATAACATATGCATGTTTTATGTAGTTCTACGACATAGCTATAGATTAAAACCTCTTCTCATTCTAAAGCAAAAGTAGAGGTTGTTCCTATAAATAACATTGTTCTTGTGGTTTCTTTTCTTGTTTTACAACACTGTGTGCTCTCATTGTGAAAGGACCTTGTACAGAGCTCTGGAAAACCCCCGTAGGTAAGGACTGGTGAGTGGTTCTACAGTAATGGCCTATGACATTCTTGCTGAAGTGCACAGGGTATTTGTACCAAGAACGGCTCTTGACAGGTTTGCCAGTGCTGTGGAGGCTCATGGCGATTACTGAGGCATCACTTAGTTTTCAGACCATTATACAAGACCTCAGCCATATGGGTCCACTTGATTTTTAGGGAGTAAAACCCTCTGAAATGACTTTCAGGGTTCCAAGTGTAAGGAGGGGTCCATGTTTTTCTGTGATTAATTGCCTGTTTACAGTTTTGCTGAACAAAACCTGGCTTAATTTTGTGATATGAAATATGTCTACTGAAGAAAATCATCCAATTAACATGGCCCAATTAAAACTTTAAAAGAAATAATCTTCAGTTAACAAACACCAGATGTACTCATCAGGGTTATCTCACTGCTGTTATATTAATCATTTATAAGCTCTGTTCATTTGAGCACTTACTTGGTAGAATATACTATTGTAAGATTGTCTTTCTGAATATTATGCCAAAAATAACCACTTCCTTGATCCTGAAACTGTTAAAACATCAGATTAAAAAAGAGAGAGAGAGATTAGGAAGGAAAGCATAACTGATTTTTTTTTTTAATGCAAAATGACCACTGAACCTATTAAACAGGTTGAATAAGAGAATTTTTACTGCTTAAAAAAAATAAAAAATGTTCATTCCATAGCACATTACTGCTTTGTGGGGAAAATGAAGCTATTTGTCTGCTAAAGCAGCTCATGTGCAACAAGTGTAGAACTGATCTGCCAACAGAGAGATGGAGGAATTTTCCAAGAAATGAACACCATAGCCGAGAAGAATAAAACAAGGAACAAAAAAAAGGCAGAACTTTACTGTAGCCTTTTTGCGTCCTGGATGTTCATGTTAGGTGGGTGCAGAGTTGCAGTTTCACCATCCATTATTTCCCAGTCCTTTGAGCTTCAACAGGTACAGCTAGACCAAGAGACTTGTTCATTAATACCTGGATTCGTCGTACCTGACACAAGGTCCCAAATGAGCAATGTGGTCACCCTTGGCTTAACACCTGAGCTTCTTTCTGAAAGTGCCTTACCTCCAACCGCAGGAGGGACAAACATGGCTGTGTTTCTCACCTCAGGCCATGAAGTAGATGCCTAATGTTATGTCAGATGAATTTGGACATAAAGTCCTAGTTCACAAACCTGGGCCTTCAGTCAGTTGCTGAATGTTTCTTCAGATGTGCAGGGTGTCAGTAGATGTCAGTGGCTATCATTTCTTTTAGAAACTGAAGGTCCTCTCTGCAGCAGGCCAGTGTATTTTGATGGGATCTGGTGTGTGGCAGTGAGGCTCTGAACCAAACCCCTGCCGCAGTCACCCCCATCGCTTCAGCCACAACTCCTCAGGTCTCCCTGCTGCTCTGCTGGGGGACCTTTGTGGAAACTGCACATAGGGAAAGGAAAAAAGCTTATTTCTTTTGCCCAGCTCCAGTCTATTCAACATGTCCACGCACAAGAAAGGAAGGGTATGTGTGTGTGTGTGTGTGTGTGTGTGTGTTTTACAGCCATATCAGATTTGTGTTTGGGAGCACATTATTCTGGTAGTTATGTTGCATTGTAGTAAATCTGTATAATAGATCTACAGATAGATATAGATATATCTGTGTTTTGTTTTGTGACCTGTTTTCCCAGTTTTGACAAGTATTATTGCTTTTGCATTGGGTGGCACTAGGAGAGTGATGGGTCAAGAACGATCAGTCAAACAGGAAAGTAACCTTTCAGACCACCATCTGGATTTGAATGCTCTCAAAACCACAAAAAGGGAGAGATAATCCTCCTGAAAATGGGAGGGATTTGAAAAGACAAGGTTCTCTGGGGAGCTGGAAATTATGTGGAAAAAATGAAAACTCAAACCTGAGTGAGGATGAAGAATTATTTCTGGAGCGCCACTGAGAAATTAAACCTACAGAATCTCTGTGGTCAGAGAAGGCACATTCTTGGTTTTTCTTATCTTGCGCTGTGACAGCTAGGCTGCACAAATCCAGAGCAGACTTCTTGAAGTGATGTCTCCTCATGCTCTTAGCTCGGGCTCCATGCCATTTCTAACAGTTTCACTTAACCACTGTCCAGCCTGAAATCTTCTTCAAAGATGATAAATACTAGATTATCTCACCTCCTCAGGAAACTGTTCTATGAACAAAAAACAGTGATTGTCTAGAGTGCACTGGGTTTGTTTTTCCTGTGTATTGTGCAAGTTCCTGCCTGCTGCTGCTGCCCTGTTGTGTGGGTCCTTTACTCCGTTTCATCCCACTCCCTGATGCCTGCCTCCACCTTGGTGGAGCCCATCCCCACGAGTGGGCAAATGAGACCAAGTTTTGGCAAGAGATGGTCAGGGTAGAGGTGTCATTTTCCTTATCTCCCTCTCTTTTGTTGTGCTGCTCCCCACAGTATTTAGAGCACTATTTTACCCATATGAACATTTGTCCTTTAAGGGGAAGATGTCAAAGTTTTAAAAATTATTTTCTCTTTTTACATCATGGCAGGGCCTCATGTGGCAGTGTCTTTTGGGGCATGCATGCCATAATAATTTAATTCTTCTCCCAAAGTATAAAATGACATTATCTCTCAAGGTTGAGAGAAATGTGTATTTGCCTTATTGGTTAATAGTGATCCCCATAGGATGGGTGACAAAGTAACTCAACTCAGATGAGTATTCTCATGCAGCATCTCATCAGCAAGACAAGTCTTCCTCCAACCTAATGCAGTGCTGAACCAAAGACATAGCATACCAATCAGTATGCTGAATAGCATACCAATCAGTATGAATTTGGTGATTGGTTTCCCTCTTTGGCAGAAATGTAGGTGTTGGGAGTTTTTTCTGATCTCCCACAGTGAGTTGAGAGCAAAACCTGGCAGAGAGTCCAGGAGAGAAATCAGGAACTTGAAAGCTGGTGGGAGGCTGCTGAATGGGGAGGGGATTTCATCCGAGGGGTCCTGCTTGCCTGCATCCCAGCCCTTCCCCACCCTTCTGTATTTTGTGGCTGTGTTTAAGTAATTTTCTATGTTCTGGTAATTTAATTCATTATATTATTAATTAATTATAGCCTGTTATTTTAGATGACTAATGGACCTATCTGAGTTCAGAATGGAGAGCAGTGTTGTTCTTTATTCTAAATGTTACTTTTCCAAAGGGTCGTGGACAAATACATTTGTTCCTGATGTTCTCTCCCCTCTCATTTTTCAATATTCCTAATTGTTTCGCATAAACTGAATTTTTCATAAACAACAAATGGCAATGGTAGAAAGCACTGCCGCATACATTATGGCACAGAAAGAAATACATTATTTTTCTCACTGAACTCATGCCAGTACTAGTGGAAGTCATACATATGCAGGGAAAGGATTGGCAGAGGTGTATGCAGGAGCTCTGTTGAATCTGTGGGAGTATTTGTGTACGTACTTGTGTGCAAAAGAGAGAGAGAATGTTGAAACCTGGGAACCATATCAACTGACAGCTCTGTAGTGACATGTATAGTCCTGATTTAACAATTTGCTTTAAAAGGCACTGTGGGATACTGTTTTGGGATCCTGTGGGACCTCCAACTGTGCACAGTGCAGTTTTGTTTTCTCTGTCTTCTCTAATAAGCTGTAAGGTACCAAAGTTAGGATTACCTGGGCTGTTTGTTTTCAAATTAATTTTGAAGTGAATGTAGTGTTAATACAAATTACCAAATTGACAGCCCAGAAACTTGAGTTTTCTGGTTTATTGGTGTTACAGCATTGGCTATGGTAGCACACACTGCCCCCTCGTATTCATGCCTGAGCATTGTAAGCTGAGCTGGAGAAGCCACATTTAAACTGCAGTCAAGAGTCATGGATTAATTAAGGCATTGGGAAATCCTCCATGTGTCTCACATGGCACCCTTATAGCCCAGCTCCTTTGCTTTCCCCACACATTAGTTGTGGTTGAGGTTCAGATGAACAGGGACTTCTTATACCTTGTGAAACAATTTCGTGCAGGCTTCCTACAGGTGGAAGTGGACATCAATTCTTTGTCTCATTTGTAAATATTTCCTTTACAACTGTGGGGAACAGGTATATATTTTTTGCAAAATGAAGGTTATGCTCTCACCAAGTGAAGAAGCTGAGACCTTTGACATGCCCCTATGATTACCATGGCTAACTCTGATCTTGGTTGCTACACCTTTCTTGTTCTCCTCAGAGTCCTACGAGGCCAGAACTTCTCAAGCCTATGACGTGCTAAGGCCTACTGGAAAGTCTCATTTTCATTTTGGGAACCTATTTGCTATAAAAAGAGAAAGTGCTTCTCCAGCTCATGCTCCATGAAAGCAAAGACAAAGCTGATGCCAGAGCAGGTGGTCCTACCTTACTGCTTTCTCACTTCTTCTGATACATCCTTGCTACTTGAGGAGCAATTGAGACTCTTGTTTGACACAGAAATCAGAATAAACCTGTGTGGTCAGTTCTCTGGCAATCTCATTGTGAGAAGATACTCCCCTTTAGATGCCAGGGAGGACTTGGCGTCTCTGTACTCCCCCTCTCTTTCTTCCACTGCACTCATTCATCATTTCTTCTCCACATTCTGTAACACCACTGAGCATGGATACCACAAGAACATGTGCTTCAACAGTGCCCTGGAAACCTAGAGTGAGTTTTTCTAATCAAAGAGCAACAGAAAAATGCTGAGGAATTCAATAAACTAATGCCCCAGCAAGAATGTGAAGACTATGAATAAGAATTCAATCTGCTAAGCTATCCTGAACCCAAACCTTGATTTTTTTTTTACTTTTCCAAGAGATAATGTTTCCATGGTTTAGATGCTTTCAGTTATTACAAAGGGATCTGTACAGCCTTAAGCAATAAGACAATGTTAAGAAAGCAAGCAAACCCACTGAGACACCTAACTTCCAGTGAGCCTTCTGAGGGATAATTAAAATGCAGTCCTTCTGGATAGACACTGTGTAAGAAGTTTCCAATATCATACCAGTGTAATAAATTATTCTAGGGATATAAGAACTGTGACAGTGAGTGGTGTGTGTAATCTGCTTCCCTGCTTTCTGGCAACAGCTGATACTGGTGGGTTTTCAACATAGCGCAGACTACAAGATGAACATAGCACAAATCATTGCATGCAACAGCATTTCCCATTGGTAGCAACAGCAAAGTCAGTGTTTAACCCAAGTTTTTAATATTACTTTTTCTGCATTTTTTTAGCTATAAACTGTAGCCTCTATTCTGCTTTTTTCTTTTACTTATTTTTTTCTTCTTTTCCCCAAACAGAAAGCTTTCGTGCTTGTAAAAATAAATATTAACTGCATAGGGCAATGAAAAGCCTCTATTAAAAAAAATACATACATCTTGTGGAGAAATAAAATTCACAGGTGAAACCAATTTAAGTAGCAGAATGCTGCATAATGACTGTACCTCCAGCATCACTCATTTGTGTATCTGTAGGTAACCAATTCCTTTTATTCCCAATTATAAGCATAATTGCTCTGATCAGCAAAACAACTTTTATCTAAAACCAGAAAGGTAAAAATAAACCTTTTAGCTGTGCACATTGTAAGTAATTTAAAAGTCCTTTTATAGACAACTTTTTATGCAGCTGTATTGCATGAATAATAGGAAAATTATTTATAACTTTTTTTTTTAATCATTGTCTTTTCCCCTTTTTAGTATCTCAAAACCATGGGCTTTTTTCCTGCTCACATTTTGGTTTTCATTTGCTAAGATTAAGTGTTGGGTTTTCTTTTTTCTTTTCTTGGTAATATAGTTTCTGAAGATCCATGCTGTTTCCATGTGCTCCTAAACTTGTAACTAATTTTTCGAATAGATCCAACAGCACATATATGTGTTAGTTTTAAAAAACAGGCCAAGTGTGCACATCATCAAAGAATGTCCATAAAATGGGTAACTAGGGCCCGGAGTGCAAGCAGGGAAATAGAGGTCTGCCCTGGCTCTGGCCAGCTGTGTCTGGGTCTCTTCATTTCTTCTGCCCTTTCCACAACCTCCTCCTTGGCAGTACAACGCGATACTCCCTTGATGTGAGAGAAGTTGTAAACTGCTGCCTTGGAAAAAGTATGAGGCAAGCAGGACCTGACATGATCAGTGATGGCACAGGGAACCACCACATTGGGTTTCAGACTTACTGGGCCCATTGAAATAAGAGTGTCCTTCCGGAGGCCAATATTGCTGGCAGAGGAGAACACAACAATACCAACTCACTCCTATTAAGTTCTCAGTTTCCTTAATCATTTCAAGGGGTAGAAACATCTTGCCTCCTTGTTTGCTTTTAAACTGGTTCTGTGAGACGGTGTGGGTTTTGCAGGAAACTGTTTCGTGGCATGGTAGCACTGTGACGTGACAGGGTCAGGGAGCCCACGTCGTTGCCTGTCCACCTTGGATAAAAAAAAATTTCAACCAGTTTTCCAAAGGAGGATGGCTTTATCAAAATGATAGGAGGCTCCCCTGAATTGAAGCATGCTTTCCCAGAGGCAGGCATGCATTTGATCTGTTTTTCCATCCCTCTGTCAATCGACAGCAGCGCCTTGCTGCACGGCACCATTAAACTTCTGGCAGCGGAGACAGAGATAGCTGCAGACTTCCCTTGAAGTCTGTCCAAGCCCCCTTTGGCCAGGCCTGTGAGCTATGCACATGGGGATCTCCGGGTCCCTTGGAAACACGGTAAGCCTGAAACATTCCTCCAAAATTTATTAACTTTTTCTACAACTTGACATTTCTGTAGTGCCTTGGCCCTCCTGGATTTCACACTGCTGTCTTTACTGGCTGCGCAGAACCTTTCTAGCTTTGTGGTTAACATTAATAACAGAACATAAAAATATCTGGTTTATGTTTGCAGCCTGTGAGTAAATCAAAACTGCATCTGCACCAGTGCACATTGCTTGGGCGGCTGCTCTGCTGCTCTCGGTCCAGCCCCAACACCCCTGCGCAGACAGATGCTGAAGTGCGTGCCTGACTCCAGGCCTTCAGATCTTCCATGTCCACCACAGCTCTTGCCGTCTTCTCATTCTCAAATGAGCCAGGGTGACACTGTAGGGCTTTATCCTCTCCTGGATGGGAGAGAGTGCGATGGCTCTTGTCCACATGGTATTTGCAGAACAGGGATTCCCACCTGCTCGGTACTGAGGGGAGCTCACCTCCTTTCCCAGACGAACCTGGGCCACCCCTGTCTGATGGTGCAGGCAGCAGGGTGAGATCTTGCCATGGGACCACCACTGTGGTATGAATTGTGGACACTGTGTTCTCCCACAGGAACTTCACCAACTGCTGTTTTGCTTATTGGATTTCCTGCCATGTGACTAAGTGGGATGCATTTGCTCCTTGTCAGTAGGAGAAGATTGACCACATAAGGAGTTGAGTTTATCAGGGAACAAATCTGACCAAGTCCTTGGAGACCAGATGATGAGAAAGTGCGTAGAAATATCTCATCTCCACACTTTTCTTCCTATTTCCCATGACAATTGTTGATCAGTTTGTCTTCCCCTGAATAATAAACTAATTATAAAGGAAGCTTTTTAGTTAAAAAAAAAAATAGCACTCTTGCAATTTTTCAGCATAAGCCAGATTTATGAAAATTATAATTATAGTATTAAATTCTGCCGTTCTAGTCCTATATTAACTCTGCAGGAAAAATTGTATCCGAGCAACTCATAGGAAACTGATGCTAAACTGCTAATCTCCATTCTTTTCAAACAGTAGCAAATCTGTGCATGTACCCTATCCTGAACTGCTGCTGGTTTCTGTCGTACTTTCTCTCCTGCAGCACTGATTTTTTCCAGAAAGGGAAATAAAATTAAGTCAAATCTTTGCAATAAACTCACGGCAAGTGTGGATCAAGTAGAGTATATCCCCCATCCACATTTTGAACCTCGTATTGGACTGGTCTGTCTTCCACTCTGGTTTTTGTGAACCAGTCCTCTCCTCAAAAGACAATGTTTTGATTTAATGGACAAACAATGAGTTGAAGAGGGTAAAGGTTTCCTTGATGCCTGTGAGATAAATGGGAGGCAATATGCTTCAAGGGAGGTCCTGCAGTGATTTACAGTGGACAGCAATTGTTAATAGACCAACATTAGCTTTCTACTTCTCCAATAAATGTGTCAGGGTGGAATGCAAGTGTGCAGTCCCAGTGTCAGCTTTATGGCCCAAGAAACGTATGCTATTGAAAGCACAACTGCTTTCTCAGTCTACTTGCGTTGGCTGCCTAACTTTCTTCTTGATCAGTTGCTGCCCTTGATGACCCTCCTGAAGCTTGTTATTTTCTGTGCTCTCTCTGTTCTGGTGTCCATGTATTGGTTATGCTCAGGCCAGCGGGTCTCTGGCAGAGAGAAGTATTTACCAGAGGGCTATGCAACAGCTTTCATGTCTACTTGGAACTGGTGTGTGTGCATGGCATGTGTTTGTGTGTGTGAATCCGTTTGTTTGCTTAATTTGAGTAAGGAATTACCACAACTGTTGATTAAAATATTTGCCTACCAGGCAGCATAGATTATGCTGAGAACCAGACTCCTTGCTTTTCCATGCTTCTTTTGAGAGGGAGGTAAAACCCTTTAAAATCTTTCAGCAGTGTTCTCTTCTTTATGGTCCAGTGGCCTGTCATGCTTTTTATTACAGTGTGATACTGCTTTCAGGTAGGGGATGTGAATTTTTTTTGTGTCCCCAGGAGCCTCCTGTACCTGGCAGTGTCTGGAGATGCTGAAGAGGCAATAACTTTGCAATGATGACTCTTCCCATGTTTGGTCTTTCTTTGCTACTAGATTCTGAGCTGATTAAGTCTGGTAGCAGTGGAGATGGGGCTTGTTGAGCTGGAGCTGGTACAATAGCAGAATGTGCAAAGGAGTATAAAGGCAACAAGAACAAGATGGACATGTGTCAGAGAAGGAAATTTTTCTCTAGAAGTTCACCAGTGAGGTGAGAGCAATAAGTATTATGAGGAGCCCAAGAACAGCAACAGCAAAAGTCAGCTAGGGCAAAATACATGCTTAAGAAAGTCCAACCAGCAAACAAAAGTGCTGTAAAAATATCATGGATGTGACTGATCCAAGGTTGTTGATTGTTCCCAAGAACAGTGTCACAGCTAGTTGTCTGGGCTGGTTCCTACATACCAGCGACTCTTCCACCTGCCCATCCGAGCTCTGCTCATGTGCCATCTAATGTAAGGGCTTCCCCAGGAGGCTGGTCTTCATGCAGAGACTGAAAATCTGAAAATGTGAATAATCTCTCAAAACAAAACCCTACCGAAACACTTGACTGTATACACGGCTTTCCCCTGTGAGAGCTGATAAGGGGAAGGATGAAGTACACGTACCAGATGGCAGGTGTGCTGCTGGGTGCGTTGTTGGAGGGAGTTCAGGTATTCTGCGGATAGAGCGGGGCTGGAAGTTATGAGGAAGTGGGGTAATGCAGAAAATATGTGAAAGACAGACTGTACGTTTGATTATGGATCTTTGTCCTTCTGCTCCAGTCAAAGCTCTGTATTTGACTGTCTTTAGGGTTTTGGTGTTTTGGGGAAGAGTTGTTTTCCTATGGGGAGGAGGAGCAGATGAATTTGACAGCTCCTTAAAGTGAGGCGTGCATTAATTTTTAAAATGTTTCATAATTCATTATTTTTAGTCTATTTTTAAAAAAGTGTTATGTCCACAGATACACTGAAGTAGTTGGGTTGATCATAGATGGTGAATTACCATAAGAAAACAAAATCTAGTGTGTCCCATTTCCTGAAACTCATTGATACCTGTGTCACTGGAACTGAGGCTGGGAGAAGGGAAGGGGGGAAAAAAAGCATACAAAACCACTGTTCAACTTGTTAATGAGGTGGGATTTTCTGATGGGGAAATTCACAGGGTATGGAGGAGGGAAAGCAAGCTTCCTTTTCATATGATTCCCCTATTCACTACATTACATAATTTGGGAGAGGTTGTTGGTGGTGACAGCACAGACCCTTTCTTTTACTCTCTTATTTCCATGTCTCCCTCTGCCTTGTTGCACCCAAAGCACTACATTCCCACGTGCTCTCTGTTTGTCATAGCCTTCAAGGAGCCCAGGTTTTCCTGCCAGAAGAGAAAAGGGGATTCCCTGCCCTGCGGGCATTTGCGCTCAAGAATGACCGTGTATAGCAGATGTGTGCCTGTGTAGGCACAGTTCATTCAGAAATACTGTTCTGAATTGGGATTTTTTTAAAAGTGTTTACTGCCATCCTTAGTGCAGCTCAGCAGTGACTTGATCAGGGTACCGCTTGCAGCAGTAAAGCTGCGGTTCCAGGAGATCTCTTGGAAGATGACTGATAATTGAGGAAGACCCAGAGAGGGGGGGAACGTCTCCTTTCCTCATGAGGAAGTTTCTAGGCTTCAGCATATGCTTGCTAGTACTGCAGTGCCCTGAGGACATGCGGTATCGAGGAGTTAATGTGGAGTTGTATGGATTAGTAACTGTTCAGTTTTCTAATGTGGCAATGTGAAAAACAAATCCTTAATGGGGATTATTGTCTTGATTGTGTAAATATGTAGTTAGCTATACTTAAAATGCATATTATCAGCCTCTTTGGAATCTTTGCATTCTCTCCTGTAAATATGTATTTAGGGCATTTTTAAAATGCAGGGGTTTGTCCTGATTATGTAAATATGCTTGTACACTAAAAATGGCAATTTCTTCTTCACCCCCCACCCCCCATCTTTTTTCTGTTTTGGAATATGTAAGTGAATTTCATGCTTAAGAAAGGGAGGCAGTACTAGCACAGAATAGCTAAGAATATTTCGGGCAGGTCCTACGCAGTCTTTCTCAAAGAGCCTGTCAGTCCCCCTAATATAGCTATCTCCGTATTCCAGTCCTTGTTTTTTGCTGAGCCCGTTCATTAAGACTGTCAAAACTACCAGACTGGAAATTACTAGGCTGGCATTTTGGGCACAATCAATGCATTTTCTGTACCTCATGAACGGGAACACAAAGCTTTCCTTATAGAAAGATAATGTTCTTCTAATGACAGTACAGATGGTAACCATAAATTTTGCTCCTTTACATCAGCAGAGAACTTGGATTCCTTTATCTTGTCTTGACTCCTATTAATTCCTTTTCTTCAATATTATCCTGAGTCAGTTCATTCCACTGATTAATCATATTGGTCAAATTGCAAGAATGGAAGGAGCCAGTTTTGACACCTGGGTGGAAATAATTTAATTTTTCTTAGCTGTCTGAAAGTATCTAAGATGTCCTCTAGAGACAGTGGAGAAAGACCAGTACCTCTGAAGAGTGAGCCAGCCCATCCTAAAATAGGTGGGATGAACTCTGCTCGGGAGGTAGATGTTTCCCAGGACTACACAAAGAACCCAGGCTGAACTTTCAGGCAGGTGGAATAAATCCTGTCACTACTGCTTTATGGCACCTAAACTCTGTACAGGGGCAAAGACTCCCCATGGCTGCTACAGAGGGAGGATTCCTTTGGTGGTGCACCCAAAGGTCCCCGTCTTTTGATGACCCAGCCTAGGGAAGCCTGCCTGCCTGCCTTCCTTCCTTCCTTCCTTCCTTCCTTCCTTCCTCCCTCCCTCCCTGCTGGAGCAGCACAGGCAGCTCAGCTGGTCTGCCCACAGATAACTGAGTGCACTATGGTTTCCTACGCTGCTTGGTGACTTTATAACCTACCCTCACATGAGAGGGACTTTTGATAGAGTGCATCAGCTCCATTTCAGTGCTAACCAGATGATCCATAAGGAAAAAAATGAGGCGCCTCCTATTCATCCCATAGCCTGCTCTGTGTGCCTGCATACTTCTTCAGTTGTACTTGGCCCGGTTGCTAATGCGGCGTCTCCCTTTTGAACATATGGGACTGTAGAGGGAGGGAAAAAATTTATGAAGGGAAGAGAAAAAGCAGAATACAGGAAACTAAGAAAATGTTTATTAAAAAAACCCACAACAACCATAATTTTTTTTCTTTTTTTTTAAGAAAACCTACAATAATATGTTCTTTAGTGACAGGCTTTGCTGGCATGTTTATTCACTGAGGTTTTCCACCATCATTTCCATGTGGTGCATTCTGATTGCTCACAGTTTTGTGGATTTCTATCCAAGCCTCAGAGAGCGAACATTTAATCTAGGGAACTCCCTTTCTGTTCTCTTCCCAGTAGTATGGAGTGAATTATCATACAAGATACATAAGATTTTATTTGCATGGTGAAGAGGAAGGAGGGACAACAACTGACTGCATTTTGAAGCCCTGCAGGCACATCTTTAGCTGGTGTAAATTGTCACAGCTTCAGTGAATTCACCAGAGCTCTAACAACATCCAGTGGCTGATGATTTACCTCCTGGCTTTGGCTTTTTCTGTTGAAGCCTGCTGGGAAGCCCAAATTAGCAGCCGTATGAGAGAGAGCAAGATAGAACAAGAGCATTGCCACAAAATCATTTTTGCCTTTTTAAAGAGAACATTGGTGGAAATGCCTTCATCTTGGAACATTTAATTTTTTGTCACAGCTGTTGTCACTTCTGCAAAATGGGGCATACCCCCTTTCTGGGTGGATAGTATTTTAACCATATGCACAGACAAGTTGTTTGTTTGTTTTTGTTTTGTTTTTTTTTTAAATAAGAGTATGGTGGGTGATGAAAAAGCTTCCTTTTAATTTGTTGTTTCTGATAGGATGCAGATTGGAAATTATCTCCACAAAGCTGTGAGCACTGATGTTTGTAAACAACTTAATGCATATTTGAAAAAGCCTAGATATAAGAGAGCCAGTTGACCAACTGAAGAATCTTTTGTTCATGGTCCTTGGATGAGGTTAGAAGGATCTTTTTCTAGGGAGAACATTCAAGGTGATAACTTCCTTGCTTCAAAAGAGAAAAATTGTGGTTGCCATGGGAGTAAGGACCATTCTATTTGAATATCAGCTCTGCTAAAGTCCTTGGAAATGTGCCCTTCAGCCAGCGCATGTCCTTACTTTACTGCACTGATGGTCTTATTTCTGGTAGCTTGAGTTCAGATACCAGCTGGGTATTCAAGCTCATTTTGGTATTCAGGTACATTTCTTCAGAAAATTTAAATCTAACTACCACAAAGTTATTAATCCTGGGAAAAAGCCTCATTTTAAAACCCTTACTACCCAGAACAGGGAATATGGTGTCTAGACTGATTGGTACCTAGACTAGTTACTGGTTGGTAGACCCTGCAATTTGCAGGTTATCTATTATGTGATACTAATCTATCTGTGTACAGATTTAAAACATTACCTTTAGGTGCCTTTTTGAGTCCCTATGGAACAGTTAATCAATGGATTATGGGACTCATTAGTTAATTTTTTAGTGGGACCATTGCTGTAGTAGCATTGAGCTGGACAGAAGACTTGTTAAGACTGTCTTCAATCTTATAAAGCAACACTACAGCGTAGGGCTCAACATCTACAGTTCCTGGTCTGCAATAACTATGGGTGCCCAAAATCTTTAAAAGTGAAGCTAAAAGTGAAGCTGATAGAGTATTTCTTCAAAAGCAAAAGGGAGAGGGGTAACAAGAGAACCCAGAGAAGAGAAAGTATGGATAAAATGTGTTGAAGAAGTCCTTGTGTGGCTGTAGTCATTGCTCAGGTTCAAGACACATCTTGAATATCCAAAGTCTCTCTTTCTTATTTTTTGCCTTTATGAGGATGTTTGCTGCAGTTTGTGGAAATACAGGCTACCCACAAATTGCCTTAAAGACATATTCATTGAATGGCTCTACAAACATTTGCCTGAGGATGGGACTGAATGTTACTGCAAGACAATCAAAACAAATGCAAGACAACAGGCATCATCTTGCACCTTTGCTGAAGACCTAGTGACATCGGCTTCAGGCTGGTCACAGCAAGGGACTCAGATTACCCAGCAGCCCCAGAACCAACATAGCCTCATGGCCAGCAACGTGATACAGTGTTGGTATGGGAACTGCGGCACAGCCCCAGCTTTTCTACTCCTAATCTAGATAATTTATTATTCAGTTATTATCTGTTTTTTTTTATTAACACTTGAACTATGTAAGAGACCACAGAGTATCAATGTCTTGGTCTTGAACAGTTTGATCTGTAAAAAGTCTCTGTTCTTAGGCACATGTCTGAACATCACAAAAAACTCCTGTAACTAATGACAACACAGCTTTGACAGTCATAACTGATAATGCAAAGAGTATTGGCTCCATGAAGTTCAGTAGGATGTTGCCGCTGGCTTCCAGGGTGGGTAGGAAGGGGGGGAAAGGAATGTCAGGATTTTTTCCTGTTGCTTTTCTTTGGAGGTATGCCTAGAAGTAATGACGAGTCTGATAATTTATGTTTCTGACCTCTGTATGGCTCAAGTTTAAATGTTTTCTAGGAAAAGGAGTATCACAGAGTGACTGGAGTGATTTGAAATCAGGATTCATCCTCTGGCTCACTGTTCCCCAGCTAGCAGTTACCGGTGCCTCATCTGGGGCATCTTCAAAATAAGCATGCAGCCAGTGTCAGAGGAGGTGGGTGAGGCTTTAATGAACATCTGTAAAGCAATTTGAGACTGAAGAACAGTTTTACACAGGTGGACTGCCAGTTTATGTGGTCTTGTTCCTGCATATCATTAGACATCAACAAGATCTCCTCAAGGAATAGGGGACCTAGATTTCACTGTGTGGCTGTTCACCAAGGCTGCTCCATACAATATCTAATCCCAAGACAGTTGACTTTAAGTCTTCTTAAGGTTAGTTCTGCTGGGGCTGAGAATCACATGCTGGTTCCAGCTCTGCCCCTGCTCATGACACTTTCATGGCTGGGGTTGTCAGGACTAACTGCAGCTACTCCTCAGAGAGCAGGAGAGCAGAGAGAAATGTGAGTTTTCTGCAGGAATTTGGGGAACATTGTGTTACCTCTACTGTCTGAGTGACACCATGACACCCCTCCCCCCCCCCCATGGCAGGGGGTTGGACTAGGTGATTTTTAAAAGTCTCTTCCAACCCAAACCATTCTATCATTTTATGACATTCGTTTACCACCTGGATCTGGACAGGGTTTTCTGCCATTTGACTAACCCTGCTGTAAACAGCTTCTGTGCACGAAATGTTAGCTGAGTGTCAGATTAACTAAATTGATATGTCAGCTAGAATATCATGTCAGATAAACACAGTGAATCCTCATTCTTGCTGTTATCGCACACAGTATTCACACTGATCTGGTTGGTAGGTGCTGATTGCCCATCTGTGTTACCTGCTGGAGAATTTTTTTGGAATAATGCCATCGTATTAGAAGTAAAATCCAAAGATGTGGCTAATGGCTGCTAACAGGTGTCTGTAAAATCTAGGAATCGAGCCAGCCTTTATAAAATCAGGAGCCAACCTAATTTGCACCAAACTGTTACAGAAATCTTGAGCTAGATTATTTAACTTTTGGATTTAAGTATTGGTTTTGTGTTCAATCATTGCTCAATGATTTCAGCTGGAACTGAGAAATGCACATTTGGGTAAAAGATAGTAGTCCTGGGAGTGTACTAGAAAAAAGCAATTCCCATGAAACCCCCACGGATACTGTGTACTTGTGTCTGAAGGGGAGAGTGCCAGAAGGCATTAAGCAACTGCCAGAAATTTCAGGATCTGATAGGGACTTCAGCAAGAGGAGAACTTCAAAATGTTTGATCTCATTTGGGCAAACACCAAAATGTAATGCTTACTTGAGCTGATCCTCACCATCTTCCCTCATCATCGATAGAAACTGACTTTTAAAAGCCAGTTTCACAGAAGAGCTTGTTAGGAGAAATTGAGTTGTTTGCAGGTTGACTTCCAGACAGGCTAAGTGTAGCTGGAGTCCCTGAGCCTGCAGTCTCCTATCAGCTTGGTCTGTCCCAGCCACAAGAGACAGCAAGTCCAGGAGGGAAGGGGACTGCGAACCTGCTGAGTCTGCCCTTTAGTGAAATGGGAAATAAGCACATCACTGGAAGTTGTCTGAAGGCCACCTCTCTCCAAGTCCAATCAGAGCAGCAGAGGCACTTTGAATATTGCATAAACACAGTGGGGAAAAAAGTTTCCTCTGGAGAAGCTTCAGACAGTTGGCTCTCAGTAGATCTTTGAACAATTGACGAAGCAAATGTTGTGTGTGCAGTGGGTATCTGACTGGGAATGACAAGTTTTCTCTTTCAAATTATAGCCATGAGGGTGATGTCATGCTATAATAAGGCATGCAGACATGCTGGGTCAGATTTTGCGGCTTCCAAAAATGTAGAAACAAAGATGCAAACACAAAGGGCAATGTACTCCACTGGAATTTTTTATTCCAGAAACAAAGATGTGGTACTTTGCTAGTATCCTACAAGCGATCGCATAGATGCAAGACCTTTTAGGTTTAGGCAGCATTATCTTCAAGCCTGTTAGAAATTTTTTGCTGATTGTTTCTTTTATTGTTTTCCCCCAGAAGATTAACTTGTGCTCTGGTCTTCAGAAGGCACTTTTGTAAAGCCGCTAATTGCAGAGCTGAGGAAAATAGGTCACATGGTACACTCAGCACTTCCCTAATTAACACACAACAGCACATGCTCGCGTTGAACTGGCTGCAAATTCAGCTCTGGCTGACTGAACGCTAATGACAGCACCTACTGTAATAAGCCAGTACTAGTACAAAAACCGAAATGGCCTGTTAAAATCCCAAATGGGTGATGAAAGTTCTACATCATCCAGACCTTTTAGTGTAATTCTGTAATGGCACAGACTGGCACTCGGCCTACTGGCATCCATTTAATTAGTAAATAAAACACTCTGAAGGCCTTGGCTATATCATGAGACACTTACAAATCCAGCTGAAAGTCCTTGACTACGTGTAATAAACACAACCAGAACGTTATGGTTGATGGTAAAAGTCATCATGTGAAAGCACATGGCAAGATGTGCTTTATTTCTGTATTTCTTTTATTTATAACACATGGTTTAGATGCCATTTCTGCTGCTTCTGTTTATATTTAAATAACCTTTATTTTCACTGTACTGCTTTTGAGCCATTTGGACCTTTCTGTCTTGTGATGTCCACGTATCAGTGTGTGACTGATACAGAAGGCTCCTTGGGCAGCTGTGCTGTCCTGGGGGTTATGCAGTTCACAAAAGGGACCTTCTGTCAGAGGCTTTGTAAAGCTGCAGAGGGGCTGTCTGAAATGCTTTGTATGATGAACTCTGACAAAAAGAGTTGGCTGGAGGATATTGCCAGCCTAGCACTTGTTACTGTAACTAGTCAAAATGATGGGTTTTCTGTAATGTTTAAACCCACGTTTTCTTTTTGTTTTTAAATAATTTATTTGACCTCTGTAAAAATCCTATTGTGAATTTAAAAGATATTTAGCCTCAAACCTTGAATAAGTTTTACATGGTGTTCTTCTGAACCATAAGCAAAACTGTTTTGTTTTCCCTTCTTCAAAAATGATGACCCTGAATAAATGGCTCACCATTCTTTTTTGTCTGCTGTCTAATTATTCTGCATTTTCCCCTCCGTACCCTGCTGTGCGTATACTTTTACAGTGCCGTTTCCCACCATGCTCTTGGTAGTGTTAGCGATAGGGAAGGTCAGTGTGACCATGCCTCGTGGCTTCACCCTCAGGACAGCTCAGTAGCTGAAGCATGAGCTGGCAGAGGCTTCTGCCCAGCTCTAGGAAGGGAGTCACCCCGCTTGCCAGTGGCTATAATTCTTGATTTTCTGCTAGAGAGATCCCTGGGCACCATGTCTCTATGGAAATGGCATTTCCATTACTTGGGAGATGTTCCGCTCAAGGACAAATGTTTTTAGCTGTAGAAGAGCAAGCTTAGTGTTATTCCTAGGATTAGTAGCATCCTTTCATGACAGTTATGGTGGGTGACTCTGCCAGCCCCAGGAACCCTCAAACTTTCCATGGGGAGCTTGATGACAATGCGTTCCTCTGATCCTGTGTGAGCTATACATTACTGGTTTCATGGTATAGTTGGAAAGAATGGTTGTCATAGCATGGTTGAGATTAGAAGGGACCTCTGGAGGTCATCTTGTCCAGTCCTCCCTGCTCAAGCAGGAACACCTAGAGCCAACATTGTGTCCAGATGGCTTTTGAATGTCTCCAAGGATGGAGACTCCACAGCCTCTCTTTCTGTTAAGTCATATTTAAGGGCTATGATTTGAGAGGCAGGTTCACCAGGAACGGAGTGTGAGGAAAGGTAGAGGGAAGAGGCTGCCCAGTCTTTCTGCGTGCTAGTGGCTTTGCACCCTGGACCTGTGGATGGAGCACTGGGCTTGCTGCCCAGCAGTGGCACAGGAGCCCTAGGGAAAGTTAGAAACTAGTTTCAGAGTTTTACATTATCAAGTAGTAAGTACACTGCAAGAGGAGAGGACCAGATGGTGCTGAGGACTGATGTTCAAACCATATACATTTTGGGATTTTACTGTGGACTAACTCTAGTTAGTTAGTACCAGGGACCTGAATGTTCATTAGTGGTTGGAGAACATTGAGTGCACTCTTGCGGTGCGCCTTCCAATTTAATTTCAAGGTAAAAAAACCATCCAGTTCAAAATCTTCCGCTCTGTGATGTGACTCAAAATCTGGCAAGTGAGAATGATTGGTAGTTTTTCTTCCAAACCATACACTTGGTGTGAGCTAAAACAATCACGTAGATGCACCGAGAGAGGACAGCATCTCTTTTAGATGTGTTAGGAGACAAGAGCAGAGAGAGTAGCCACAGACAAAGTTTTCCTTTCTGCATATGATTATCCTTTTGGGCTTTGGGTTTTTTTGTTTGGTTTGGGGTTTTTTTTTTGGTTTGGTTTTTTTTTTTTGAGTTTCTAAGAGGTTTTGACCATCCAAAAGTGCAGAGGTCAAAATGCTGGTTGCTTGGGAGCAATGTTCCTAGGAGTCTGACTGCTGTAAATTAAAACTATGTCACCATTGTAGAGTAAGGAATTCTCAAGCAGGCTGGAAAAATAGACACAAGACATTAGTAAAACAAGTCTGAATTGAAGCTATGCTGTTGGTAGCATGCTCCTCCAAACTCACCATTGTGGTGTAGAGGACTTGAAGAATCTCACTGTCAGATAATCGCCACATGCCGTGCATTGTATATAACTGGAGCAGAAGAAAAATGAGACAGGCACACCCTTTGTGACTTTCATTTCTTAGAAAAATATTTCTTCTCACTCATGGTAATAAAAACTTAGAAGTTTGAGGTTTGGATCTGCTTATTATTGTAGGGTTGCTGACTGTCTTAATTTTTTTAAGAACACGTAAATAGTGTCATATATATATTCTGTGTATAAATATATTTTTCTATAACATGCACTATATATACAGATAGAGAGCGAGAGATGCTATAGAAAGGACTGACTCCTTCTAAAGTAGTTAATAGAAGTGAAATTTTCTCTTCTCTATCTTAGGTCCTTCTGTGTCTTCTTTTCTATGTAGTCAAGTAAAAGTCTTCAATTGCTCCTTGTGACTTGCCATAAGGCATTAGGGAAGGATCTGTCCAAACACAGAACTGAGCCTAGATCTCAAGTCTTCCAAATGCTAAACCAATGCTTATATTCTTCTGGTAGGAAAAATGGGAGGTTTGTCTTTGGCCAGTAAGAGAGACCCCTTAATTGCCATTTTATCTGTAAGCTGATCTTTACTGCAGGGCTGAGAATGAGACAACTGCAGCATTTCTTCCTTTGAGACTGAACTTCTGCCTGCAGACCAGGGAAAGCTCAGCTGCCTCTTCAGTCCTGCACTTCATTTGGGCACTTGCTTACAGGTTATCTAGTTCTTCAGCTCTTCCCAATAGAGCCAGTGTACCGTTCCTAATAACAATCTGGCACCTTTGGCATAAATGATCCCCCACATGGGAGAAGTAGAAACCACAAAAGCAAGAGCTCAGAGGAATAGAAGCAAAGCAGAAGAATGAACAGTGAGGCTTGGACACAGATTGTTAGCTCTGAGGTGTGTATTGATTTAGTGTCTTTAATTTTTAATTTGGAAGTGATTGCAGTGATCCGTGAGCTAGAAGGTGAGGACAGAAGCAGACTGAGAAAGTAAGAAAAGCAGGAAGGATGGGGGTAGTGAAGTGGAAGTATTGCTGAGTGCAAGTGGAGTCTGAGCTCCAGGAGTACATGAAGAGCTTTCCTCTTGCTGACAGGGGGGCAAGGATTTCAGCCACAGCATTTAGGGAAGATTCAGGACCAATGTCAAAGGTTGACACAACTTAGTCTGCTTCCTTTTTTTTTTTTTTAATTTCTTCTTTTTCTTAAGCTGTTTGACTCTGTTAAAAGACACAGTGGGAATATGCTTACCTGGGGTTTGCCACTGCGGTATTTTAACTCACATGAAAAGAGCAGTCTCTTGATTGTTGAATCCCACTGGACAGTAAATTAACTAAAAGTTAGTTAATAAAATCCACACTTCACCATTCACAGGCAAGCTGCTATTTAAAAATACTCATTGGAGTTGTCAATCATTGTTGGGTTTAATCTTTCTGAATTCTGAATGTGCTAGCTCTCTTGGGATGCTGAATGGCCTTTTTCCTAGTGCTCTGAATCCCCAGCAGAATATGAGCATATCTAACTCACTCCATGGGTGTCTAATGTCCAGGCAGGCTTCTTCTGTCTGCTGATTTGACTATTGCCCTGGGCAGCAGAACTGAAGGGGCAGCCCACTGTGTTGTGAGGATGTGTTAGTCTACATAGGACTTCTTTCATAGAATAAAATAAAATTTAATCTATTTCTTCCTATGTGTAGATACTATGCAGCACTAATGGACACTGATAACTAGTTGTAGCTTTTTAGCCACATGCTTGATATTATTCTATGGAAGCCAGGATGAGTTTCACCATTGCTTGTAATGAGCAAAAGGTAGATCAATAACAAATGAAAGCGCAACATGGGCTCTGAACAACTCAAGTTGTTTTTGTATTGCTGCTCTGGTTCAGTAGTGTATTGCCAGAGTTGGTACATGATTTCAAGACTGACCAGAATGGCTGGGGTGTTTTAGGAGGAACTGCCTTCTCAGGGCCTGGAGTCTTACCTAAATCAGAATCTTGACTAAACCAGATTTATCACTGAATTATGGGGCTTGCACCACTGTATCTCATGGTAGCATCACTACAGTGACATAAATTGTAGTGGAGCAGGATTCAGCCTTATGCTGCTTTTAAGTTGTTTTGCAGTTTGCTTGTCAATCTGATGGTACTGCAGCCTCCAGGTAGAGCAGTCTGTTTTCTCCAGTACTTTAACAGAGGCACACTAATTATGATGGGATCCTCTTGGGTATCTATTAGCATTAATTAAGGGATTGCAACTTTCAGATGAATAATCTTCTGTCTTCAGCAGACCCTGAGCAGAGTTATCAGGTACATGGAAAGTAAAAAAGCAAAGGAGAGATCAGGAAACATGAATTTTTTCAGTATGGAGACAGTTGCTGACCCTGTTGTTTTCCTATTTGCTGTCATGCTAAGAGATAATAAAAGGTGAATTATTTTAATTTCAGTTTTAGCATCAGATTCACATCTTGCTTTTAAAAAGCCCTCAATCCTAGAAACAGTCAATTAGCCTTGCTGAAAAGGTACACTTCCAAACAGATGTTCTTGCCAATAATGCTCATCTGCTAAACCTGATTATTTCATCCCTGCTGGTGGCTGGCGGTGGGGAGGAGAAGAAGGATGTTGAAGGTTGAAGGTGATTTTGGCATAAGGAGGACGAGAAGATATGCTGAGATTATTTCTTTAGTATTTCTCCTGAGTCTGTCCCCTTTTCCTATGCTTCTTTTCTTGCCCTACTAAGGTTATACCTAAGAGTAAAGAGCTGGGCTCATTTATCATACATACCTGGTACCTGGTGATTTCATAGGGCTGTGGCATCCTGCCAGTAGTTGTAGCAGAATAATGCTGTTGCCTTCTACTGCATTGCTTGGAAGTATCTAGGTCAATCCATGCAATAAACCTTAGTGGGACTGTTCCTAGACGTGCTGTAAAGCGTGATTAGTATATTCATGGAGATCTCAGTATGTGCTTGGTACATCTGTTTATCTTGCCCAGTGGAGTCTGTAGGCTCAGACTCTGCCTTGGGGAAATTCTCTGACAGCCTTGCCAGCTGGATGCATCACAGTTATCCTACCCTCAACCTCAGGAAAATAAAATCTTCTTGCTGGGCCTGTGGTGCTGTGGTTAGGCCTCTTTTCCTTTGTGTCATCCTTGAAGAATATCAATAATGTCTTGACTTTTGACCTTTCCATTTGGGTAGCAAGCTGTGTGCTACATGCAGAAAAAAGTGAGTCAATTTTGTTTCAGTAAGGGTGCCTGTGCATGCTACAGCCCAGCTTACCCTACTGCTGACCTTGCAAAAACAGCATTTGAAGCACTGTTTATACAGCTTCCTTTTAGCGGGTCCTCAGCAATGCTGCCCACATCTTGCAGCAGGGATGTTATAGCACGTTAGGTGCTTTGTATGGGCTACAAAACTAGACTAACTTTGAGATGTAACTTGAGCTTCTTCCACCCTTATGATGTAGACCCCTCTAAATTCGAATACCAACTGGTTAGAAACCCACTAGAAAACCATACTTTGCCATTGGTACCTCTTAAGTAGATATCAAATAGTGCTTTCACTGATTGGGCCATAACTTGTAGAGCAACCAGTCCTGTTGGCTGTCATCTCAATTTATGTGGAGCCTTTTTTCATTATTCAAAATTTATTACTTTACCTTATCTCCTCTTCCTCACTCTATCCTTTCAGATCCTGTCAGTTAATTGGATTTGTTGCCCATTTTAAAGCGTATTCTGTTATTTTAATGTGTTCTACTTACAGAAAATAGCTTAATCAAATAAGAAGCATTTGAGTGCCTGAAAGGTTGTCTGTTTTTTCTAGCTCTGGTCTATGGGACTAATTCACATTGCTTTTTCAAGCTGCGCAGCAGCAGAGGCAAAAATGATTCTTGCTTCTTCAAAAGTAAAGGCTTACGGAAAAAAGAGGGCCAAAGATGGGTGAAGAGTTGAGATGGGGAGATCTGCAGATCTGCTACCCCTGTGGAACCTGGAGGGCTGGAAACAGCAGCTCCACCAATGGGAGCAGATGCTTCCCACTCCCTTTTTTGGAAGTACCTTACCTGTTTGCAAATTGTTTTCTCAAGCAGCAGCCACCCTGGTCTCACACCAGGGCTCCAGCGTGAGCAAGGTCAGTAGAAGGACTGGGGCTGTTTCACTTCTTCAAGCAGTATATTGCCCTAGGAGACCATCCGTTTTGCCTCGGTCCAGAGCTGGCCTCCATCTACGAAAAGAAATTACTTTTCCTTGTGAGCCTTACCTCTGTTGTATCTCAGCTACAAGAGCAAACTTAATCAAGAGACTGGCTGAGAGCAGTTGTCAGCCAGAATTGATGTAACAGAAGAGCGAGAAAATTATAATCAGTACTGTAGGATCATTCCAGGCAAATTCTCTAGGGAGGTGGTCATGCCAAAGAGCAGTCTTTAAAAGGAGCCAGTTGTTTTATTGATGCCCCATATCTTGAATATATTCTGAGGATGGAGGGTTAAGCTGAAAGAGGGTAGATTTAGATGAGATATTAGGAAGACATTTTTTACTGTGAGGATGGTGAGGCAGTGGAACAGGTTGCCCAGAGAAGCTGTGGATGCCCCATCCCTGGAGGTGTTCAAGGCCAGGCTGGATAAGGCTTTGAGCAACCTGGTCTAGTGAAGGGTGTCCCTGCCCATGGCAGGGGTGTTGGAACTAGATGATCTTTAAGGTCCCTTCCAGCCCAAACCATTCTATGATTCTATGGTTCTGTGATATTCTGGGCATAATATAGATCAGAAAACAATGTAATTTGTTATTTGTTCAGCTTCAGGAGACTTTTGTCTCTAGTAAAAAGAAAAGGAATGAGGGATGAGGGGGTGTATTACATGTGTTGCATGGCATGCATTCGGTGCTGTAGTGATGGTTAAAAATTCTTTGGCCTTGGAAGACAGCCTGAGGGATGCCATGTTCAACTTCTAGCTAAACTACAGCTTCCACATGAATGGCATGGCTTTATCTTGACTACATTACTGATTTTCTCAGGATTACTCCAGTGAGGCAAGTGAACAAACTGGGCTTTCTTATTAGATGCTCAGTTGCAGTCAGTATGCAAAATTTTGAAGTAGTTTGTTTATCTTAATGCTTTCTAATATGTGTTGAGCCATAGAAGAACTGATAGCAGTACATGCTAAACGACTCAAATCCTGGGCCCCAGATGGTGGACAAATGGCTCAGACCTTTGAGATGGCATCTGGGGAGAGTTAGAATTAATCAGTTATTTCCAGAACTGGCACAACCAACTGATTCAAGAGACATGACACTAAAAATTCTTTCAAGAGTGGAAGGTTCATCCTAAACATAAGCTTCTAGTTTGATATCCCAGCATTTATATAGCACACTGAAGCAGCTGATCGTATTTTTAATGACGGGACTCTTAGAGGCAGTTGAAAGATGCCTGTGCTTGGAAAACTCTGTTATTGCCCTGATGTCAGTGCCTTGCCATGAACATAGGTGTATGTCTTATGGTGTGTCTTGTTTGCGAAGCTTGGCTCAAATTAGACTGGCTGTTCATATATTCCTGTCTCTGTTCCCAGTGCTGTTGTGTTGACATTGACATTTTAGACTCATTTAACTAACATAACTTTGGAGAAGGCCAAAAGATGCTCTGGACTAGCAGGTAAAATCCAAATTAATCTTAATTTCCATACATATTGTATGCCTGCAATGGTACAGTAGGGTTAATGTCTTCCTGTGGTGTTTGAGAAAACCAACTAGAATGGTGCTTTATGTTTGGTGGGTTTTTTTTGGTTTTTTTGTTTTTTTTTTAAGGGCTGAAAACAGTAACGCTTTAGAGCTTTTCTCCCCTTTCCTCTCTCTTTAAGCAGTGTGAATAAAGTGAGAGACAAAAAAACTTCTATCTGCTGTAAACTGTGATCTGAAAATTGAGGGGGTTGATATGAATGGCTGCTGGCAGAATGTTATAAATGTCATTTCTCTGCTGGCGTTATTCCAGGAGTGAGGGTGCTGCTAGTGCAGTCCTGCCGTTAGTCAATACCCACGATTGTAATATGCTAAAAAAAAAAATACAGGGGCTCATAAGGGGGTGGCAGGATATGAGAATTAGTGAAGAATTTCACCTGCTGGTTGTTCATCCCATTGCCTGGTCCTTGGCTGGCATTTGGGTTGGACTACGCTGTGTTTTGGGTACCTCCCTATCAAAGGAGAGTTTCCTCAAACTAGGATCCCTCTTCCCTCCTCCTGAGGTGCTGAGGAAGGGAGGTCTGTCCCAGGCAAGCATGCAGGACCTCACCAGCGGCTGGGACCTGGGCACAGGTCTCCTTCTGTCCACCTCCCTAGGCTCCATCTGCCAGAGGTGCCATAAGAGTGCAGTCGGCCGTTGCTGAAGGGCTCAGCCTAGCTTTGAACCTCGATTTCCTTTTACTGGGAATAGTTGTAACACATTCTTAATCTGGGAGCTGGCACCAGTAGAGGCCAAGAGCATCCAGTTTGGGTAGGCCCAGAAATTTACACCCAAGTTGGTAAAATGGGGCTTTGTCAAGTCTGAGGTTGGATTTCCAGGTCCTTTGGCCACAACTGAGGTTCACAACTCCCTTTGTTATGACTGCAAACTCATAGGGTGCAACAGAGCAAATTCCTTTCTTGCATAACATTAGCACATGGACAGTGGTATTAGGTGAGATGCTCAGTACAAGTGAAACCATAGCTGTTGTGAAAAAACACAGATAATTTCTTCTTGTTTCAGACCCATTATCTACAGTTGTTGCATATGTATATTATGCTTTCATCATGACCATCAAAACTGTTCATTGAGGAGAAAAGGGTGTTTATGTTGAATGTGTTTCTCTTCTTGTCTCAGGTTATACTTAAGCTAGGCCTAGACTGGATTAGTTCAGATTATATATAGATGAAAAACGAGATGAGCAAGAGAATGGGATCCATAACTGTGGGATGAAGCTGGCCCCGCACTCTCATAAATTTCCCAGTACATTTTTTCCAGTTGAAAGTGCCAATTTCCTAGAAATTGGAGTCTCTCCAAAATTTGTTAATTACAATTTAATTTTATAGGATAGCATAAGTTTGAAGTGTTCCAGTAAATTTTTAAAATTGTGTTCTAAACATCTTACTGAATGGTTTCATTTTCCTATTGGAAATATTTTTTCTTGCAGCAGAAACATTTTTGTAAAGTAATGAGATATAAGATAATGCAACCTGAACAAAGCATTTCCACTCTTGTTGAAATGAGAATGGGATTTTGATCAAACTGAAAGCAATTCCTTTTTGTTTGATGGGAAATTTAGTAATGATTTGGGGTTTTGCCCAGATTTTTAAAATATCTCAACTGACCCCCCAGTTGGAATTTTGACTTTAAGACTATTTGTTCCCTTAGAACAAATTTCAGTTTCAAATTTCAGACAAACAGTATTCCTGATCCTGGAAGCAGAATTGGCATTGACAAAATTGAGATGGTTTGCAGGGAGAACAGCAAGGAAATGTATGCATTGGGCATCCTGCATAAGGAGCAGGGAGCACACCATTTTGCTCAGCTGTGGCAGGCACAAGAAGTTTGAGATCCCTGTGGGAAACAAGGAAGGAGAACTGGATACCTACAGGAACATAATTCAGGAACCTTTGAGCAGTGCAAGAGCCAGGCTGGAGGAGGAGGACCCGGCCACATCGGCCATATTCCCTCCGAGCCAGGTCAGGGGACCCCCCTCACACTGACCAAACATTGCCCGTTCAATTGCACTGGAATCAAAGCCTCTCTTTTTATTCCACTCTCTGATCTGCTGTTCACTGGTGCTGGTAAATTTTTGTTTTTATTTTTAATAAATAAATAAAAAAAGTAGCCCAACTTTTTAAGGCTGTTCCCTCCCTGTCTGTGTGCAGAAGACTGCAGATCTGTGTGCGATATAATGAAGGCCTGGGGGAGAATATTAGCACTTCTGAAAAGAGCTCAGGGAATTCTAGTTTTTGCTCTGACAACTGAAGGCAGAGGAGAGTTTTTCCTTTCATGTTTGTTTTCAGTACATAAAGTGATTGAAAGCAGTTTCCCAAAGAGGAGGATGGGGAGGGAGCGCTGAAAATTTTTATCATGTCTAATCTGCTGCCTTAATATCGCTGCTGATGCACTTTCACATGGAGTCAGAGCGAGGAGCAAAAGATGGGGACATGTGTCGTGCAGGCACAAGCTGCGCAAGCCCATGCATTGGGAGAGAGACCACCATGGGGGTGTGAGTGGGGCTGCTTTGGCCATATCCCAACACCACCAGCACGCTGAGCCTCCTGTGGGCAGGCACCACAGGGAGCAGTTGGGGTCATCCTACATGGTACCACCACCCCAGTGACCGCCCAGCCCTCCCACAGCACCTCTGGCAAGCAGTGGGCTAAGCACCACGGGGCTCATCCCAGGGACAGGGAAGGGAAAACATGGACATGAGAGAAAAAAATCAAAGGAGGACAGGCTGGCAGTTATTTTTCCAAGGGATGCTCTCATGTGAGCTGGGAGGTGGAGGGACTGCCTGTATTTGGATCAGAAGAAAAGTGCTCAAATTCACCAACACAGATCAAGCGGGCAGAGACTTGCTGTAGCCACGACGACACATCAAAGCTAGACTCCCTGTAATGCAAGCCACTTCTGTAATGGCTGCACATCAGATTCACTCCATATTTTTTTAGTTACTTAAGTGGTAATTCTAGAGTGTCATACACCCTCAGTTGGACTAAACCTGAGTTGTCCCAATGGAGAGGAAGGCAAAGCAGGTTTTTGCACTGCTGCTGCTCAGCGGGTAATGAGAAGGCAATAAAACCAAAAGCAAAACTTTGTGGTCTCTGTAGAGCCTGCCCAGATACCTTTTCTATCTGTAGCATTTGTCAGGAGAAAAAACGGTAAAATACCTGTTGCCCCTAAAGCATGCTAGATGGATCTCTTAGAGAAATGGGTATTTTTATGATTGACACCATTAGGATGAGGTTGACTGGACCCTGTGCTTTGGCCACAGCTGGCGTGGGACCTCCCCCTGTGTGCCCAGCAGTGCTGGGTGCACCATGGGCAGCTACTGGAGAGGGACCACAGACCCTGGTCCTGGTGCTGTCTCACCCAGGGCTTCATCCAGTCCTCATTCAAACAACTCTCCTGGCCCAGGGCGTGAAGCACATTGAGAAGTCCCTCAGACAACTTTTGGATCAAGTTAGGACCGAGCCCAAAGCCTCTCTAGGTAACTATGAATCATGCCTTGAGTTTTAGTTGGGTCTGCATCAGGCTGCCTGGCTTGCCCAGCGCAGAGAGGAGCTCAGTTTCCAGGACTGTCCATCTGACACCCTCCTCAGCACACAATAACTGAGAGAGGGCTGCCGAGAGACCAGAGCCCTGTAGCTCCCTCTCGCTTTGAGCTCTGCATTGATACCCTTGTTTTGCATGATGCTCATGGGGATGGTTACAGCCAGACTATCTCTTCTGCAAGCATGAAACAGAGTTTCCCCTACTTGCTGACTTCTGCTTTATTGGACTCTTGCCGAGAGCCCCTTTGCCCGCATACAATAAATAGATACTAGTCCACATTATTAGCTTCCACATCCACAAAATCTGTCTTTGGTACATAGTGCATTGGAAACCTGTAATTATGTCTGTGTTGGATGGAAGAGATGACCAAAAAGCTACGTGGAGCTAACCACAGTGCTCTCACCTTTCGCTTCAGGTTACTTGTTGAATAACAATTCAGAAGCAAGAGCTTAGCATACTGAAATGCCTCACTGCTTTTAGTTAGTTCTTAATGAAAAAGGAAGAACGATCGTGTGTGTTGACATATATATGGCACAGAGAAGACTAACAGCAGCCAGTTAATAATCTTTGTCTCCCTTACTGCTGGCACAGGTTTAAAACAAATGCACACAAAAACCGTCCCAGGCACGTGTGCTCACAGATGTCTATGCATGCAGGCATGGTTTAGCATGAAGAATCACATAAATTAGCAGGATTATAATTACTCTTTTTAATCCTTTTGCTTTGAACAAACAAGCTTTAATCAGCAGGCGGGAAGCCCATTTAAAACCTGAAACATAATCCAAGGTCAGAAGCTAAGGGTCACCACCCTTGACTGTGGGCCTAACAACCAGGTGTGACCAAAAGTTGTAGTGAAAATCACCCTCTCCCCCTTCCCCCAGGCATCTGAAGGGCACCGTGGCTGAGGAGAGATGCAGGGTTCAGCATCTCATGGCAGCCCAGCAGTTGCAGAACCCTCAGGGCTGCGAGGGCAGCCACGGATGAGGGCATGTCAGCGCCTAAATCCTCAGGAGCAAGGCAAGCAGACACAGAGAAAAGGGGTAGAAAAAGAGCAGGAAGCTAATAAAGGCAGTTCATCTCTCCAGGGATAATTGAGGAGGGGTTAGGGTTAATTAGTTTATATGGGTAACAGAGGTTAATAGGGTTCTTGTTTTGATTTTTCTCTTTCTTTGATGGAGTGTGTCAGTTGTTTAAAGCTAACAAGCTGATGAGATAAAAAAGCAAATTAAATATGTGATGCAGGTGTTGCCAAAAGTTGAGGCATAAGTGTTAAAAGGAAAAGCTTATAGAGCTGGATAGAAAGAAAAAGAATATGAAAATAAGGTATGCATGTGAAAAAAGCCAAGCCAAAAAAACCACAACACATGGCTTGCATTATTTGTGACTCAGATATTTAACCAATGGACAAAAAAAATTGCAAGAGTGAACAATGTAGGCATTAAGAACAGCCCTCCTGCTGCCCTCATGCATATCCTTTCATTGGTGTACTCCAAAGTACTGCCATAGAGCTTGCTGTGATTGAATTCCTCATCAGTAAGCAGAAGGAGACTGAGAGTTCAGTGGCTTGTTCCATACAACAGCTTATTCTGCCCAGGCAGAGTAACCCACTCTCTGATGTCCATAGAGTCCTTAATATACCTTGCAGCTATATGAAAAAGTTTCTGACTTCTACCAGATCTTGAGCAGGAGCCTTCCAGAAACACTGGGCACGTGCTCACAATCAAAGCTCTGGTTTTCCACATGGCACCATGGGGCTGTGAAAACTGGCCAAAATGTCCCAATGATGTTGTATTCATGTAAAAGTCAGTAACAAAAGTCAAAACATCCATAACAAAATATTCTATCGCCTCTGTCTTGCTGAATCCTACATGTGCCCCCAACTCTTAGTACCACTAAATTTTTAGTGGACATTTCTGAGCTCTGTTCCTTGTTTTCACCCTGCTATCTCTGTTTATTTTTTTATTTACTGATCACTGTTTTCCACTCCTTCAGTAATCGCTTATTTAAACTGGAGCTATAGATTTGAAGATGACCAACTTTCAAAACCACCTCTTGGCAGACATACCCGTAAGGTCTCTGGTAGGAGCAGCGGTTCACCTTTCACTCTTAACATTAGCAGGTCAGTTTAGAAGGGAAATGTTCACACTGGAAAATGTTTCATGGGAAGGGAGTTTCCACACCACATGGCTTGTCATTGTAGATGTAACCAGCATCCTTCCTAAGAGTTTGGGCCAGTTGCAAAGCAGAAATTGTCCTTATGAAATTTGTGATTCAGTGCCCTGCGAGCAGCAGGACAGTTGCATCACAGGTGTTGGAGGCAAGCACACCCAGCTGGCCAGGCAAATAGTACATGTAATGAAGGAAATTACCAGCAAATGTCATGAAGGTGTTTTATCCTGTGTATTATCAAGTTCTGAGGTATCCAAGGATGCCCTGTTGGAGCCTACAACATCAGGGGAGGAATAGCAGCATGAGGGAGCCAAAGTTACCGAAGGAGATCCGTGGGCATACAAAGGCACTGAGCACGGACAACACCACTGTGGGAAAGCTTGTTAGGAAAATAGTCGTTTTCTAAGCTGCTCATACTGCTGGGTGCTTCTAGTTCCAAAATATTTTGTAGACAAACCACTTGGCTGTTTTACAGGACTCATTAAGTTGGAGGCTAGCATAATCTGCTACTGCTTTTACCACTGCCTGGAGAATAATTTTAAAATATGCTCCTGAGAAAGAGCAAATAGAAGAGCTCTGTGTGCGGCCTCTCTGAAAAGTGACATTTGGAGCATCAGCCCATGAGTAGCAGAGATGTTTGTGGCCAGCCCCAACTCTTTCCTGGGACATTTATTTGCACAGCTGTATAGTTCAGATGTGGGGAAGGAGGAGGAGATGGGATTTCTCTCACAGTCACTGATAACTTGAGAAGAAGGTCCCACCAGCCTGTCAAAAGTAACTGCCTATGATTGCTTCTGCTGCAGCCAGTCTGCAACTGTCTTTTGCCCCACGTTCCTAGGGGAGCAGACTGTCAGAAATACACCAGAAGAAAGTAGCCCTGAGTTTGTAATATCCAGACTTAGGATATCCTTTGAAAATGCAGGAGGAGTGTATATTTCATCAAGAGTAGAGCAAAAAAGGTAGAGAGGTGATGGAGGACTTGTTACCACCAAACATCTCTTCCCTTTTGTGGATAAAGTTCCAACAGCAAATTACACCAACCCAGAAAAAAGAAGGGACCAAATGCGCTAAAAAGCACTGCTTGCCACTTTCAAAAAATTCTGTTTAGTACATGTTTATGGAACTTGTCTTGGATGCTCTAAAAATAGCCTTGCAGGAGCAAGTCTCCGACTCTCTCCAGGAAACACTACACATTCCTAGCATAGAAAAGCAGTTTAATCCTGATTTTCACAACAAAAAAGAACAATTATTTTTAGTACTTTTAAAAATAGACTTCAGTTGGCCAGTGCCGAGTTGTCAAAGCAAGACATGGAAGATGTGTCACTTCACAGGAGTGTGGCACAAGTTGCCAGATACTGGATGACCAGAACATCTGACGAGAATATGGTGGTTCAGATGTGTCAAGAGGTGTTGTGATAAAGATTTCCGGCAAGGCTTCTGGGGAAATGATAGGATGGAAAAAAGGAGCCTGAGAAACATCCTGACAGTGATGAAGGGTGAGACAGAGGAATGAAACATACTAAGGAGCACTGTTGAGCCTGTGCAAATGAGGACAGAACCAGAGCATCGTGCCTTCTCCTGGCTGAAGGTGCTGGGATATCTTCAACAGGGCAACCATTGCACAGCCAGTTGGAAGGTTATAAGGAATATAATAGGCTCTGGTTATGTCATGACAGAAGCTCAGTTAAAACCTGGTCCTAGTGAAATCAAAAGCCAATCTCTCATGTACTTAGGTCACCCACAGTTTTGTCATCTGGATGCTGGCAGCAGTGTCTCCTGTGGTTTGTAGATGGGTCTTGGAGCACAAAGATTTTGTAGGTGTTCCTGTTGTTGCCGTTGAAACTCAGTAGTTTTCCCAGGTTTCCCATCTACTCAGCAGGTTGTGAGCAGAGCTGCGCACAGTAAAGCTTTTGTGAGGAACTGAGGCGTGCTGGTAGCTGCCTTCTGCTGGCAGTACTAAAGCTCAGGTCAGAGTCTGGGCTTAATGCTGAATGCTTGACAGAGACAACACTAGCTCACCTGGAAGGACCCACCAGGAGTTCATAGCCTAAAAGAGCACAGCCTCAGCACTTGTTCCCTCCTTTGATGGTTTATCTCCTATCATCATCACCTTGTTTTAACAAGTCTTGCACTTGGACTCCTCATGCAGGCTCATCATCTGGGCTCCCTCTGATCAGTGGAAAGGACAAGATTTCCAGAGAGTGACTATAGCCTTTCTAAGATCTCAAAGAGCGTAATATACATTGCTGAGAACATGAGGGAAGACAAAGGAAAACAAGACTTTCCTAAGCTGACTTTGCTGATACAGAAAATGGGCTCCGTAACTACAGCCCAACTCTTATTTAGGATGATCTGTATCATATATTTGTAGCTAGCTTTTACCAAATATAAGTATCTCCAGTGATGCTTTAGACAACTACCTTACTAATGTATACATCCCACGCACTATTTTATTGATCTGCTCCAAAGGGTGCAGCTGGAAGATCTCAATTTGGCAGATATGCCTTGAAAGTGATGGGATAGTGCTCATCTGTCAAACAAAACTGGGAGAGAGATGAGATGCTTATCTCTTACAGACAAAACACCTGGCTGTCTGGCTCTCTGAATGCTAATTTTTCAAGTTCAACAAAAAAACCCACCATACCACGATTTTTCCCCAAAACTAAAATAAAAATATTTATATCACATTTCCATCAGCCTGTATTTTAGTTATATAGTACGCAACTTAAAAGCCATGGAAGAAGTGATGAAGAATTACTTTCTTTTTCAATGGTTCTAAATATATCTACTTAATATTCGCTTAAATATTTTTACTTAGTATTACTTGTGGGCTTTTTCTCTCTTTTTTTTCTCGTGTTTTGTTTTTAAGCATTTGTAATCACATCATTCAAACTATGCTGGGTACATAAAATCCCCTTTAATAATCTAAGCCGTCAAAACTAAGAGCATTTTGTAAATATCAGAAGAGCCTCAAATTGAATAATGATTAAAGTATTTGGGTATATTTGGTCTGCTGTCATAAACATGCCTTGCACATGACTCGGCAAGTGTGGTCTTTGTTATTCTTGCCTTCTTTTTTTCATGCAGTCCTTTGCTTCTGCTCTCCTAAGAAGATGTATTTGGGTATGAAGTCTCTGCGAAGTACAATGCCTTATAAAAATAGGACTTCGTTGTGAAAATAAGACTGACTTACTGAAGCACAACTCTGTCTTAACTAATGTGGGTAAACAGAGATTCCTTTCCAGAGGGAATCAGATCATATGGGGAAGAAACCCCCCTGCTTTCAGAAACAGGACATTTTCCTTTGCCAGTTAACCTGCTATCACTTAATGTGCTCATTTGAATTCATAAGGGGTTTTGTTGGCTTTGGCAATGCTGTTTCATACTTGCTGATACTTTCAACTGTAATGTCTGTAACTTCTCCACCATCAACTCTCAGTAAGACAGTTCAGTTTAGTGCACACAGTTAAAGGAAAAAATCGTATTTTTGTATTTCTCTCTTTGCTTCGCATTTAATGAGCAAAGACCCAGAAGCTTCTGGTACAGAGGTAGCAAGCTGCAGTAGTCAATTAAACAGGAGTGAATAACACCGTCTCCATTGGGCCACAGAGTCACAGCTGTTGATGTTGCACATGGGAACAGAGACCTATAGCCGGAGCTGACTAGTGCTTCAGGTTTAAAACAACGTCACACCTAAGGCTGAACATTAAAAATCCCACTGGACTTTCCAGAAGCAAAAGGGTAATTCTTTGCCCTGTAAAAGAACTGGACCCCTGAATTCTTGCTGGGTTTGCCTGCACTGCCGCAGAGCTTGGTCCTTGGAGGTGCTGGGTGCACGTGCCTCTCTTGGTGGTGCCTGGTTGATGATGAGCACTTGCTGTAACGTGGAAGTGGAGTCACAGTCTTCAAACATAGCTGTTTCCTTGCATCTTCCCAAAGTAGCTCTTAAACAATTTCTGCCAAAGTTTTGGAGGCTAGCTAAATATTAGATGTTTGTAAGCTTAATTGCAAGCTGGAGGATGGCAGGCGGGAGGACTGTACAGCAGCACTCTAACAAGCATCATTGTCAAACCACTCCAGCTTTGAAAGGGAACATTAAGGTATCATTTACTTGGTGCCCTGGCTTCCTATAGAGCGCTGCTAATGAAAGACCTCTTTGTTTGCGCGGTCACTAACTACAGAGAGCAGTCAAAGACTTTATGGACATAACCATAAAAAAGAGAGCCTGTAGGCCAGAACCGATCCTACAATTAGCTCCTGTCTGTATGAGTGGAAGCACCTGCTTTTGCTGCAGTACTTTTCAAAACCAGAGACTTTTAAACCTCTGTCTGCTCCAAGGATTGCTTTTTCCCTTGAGGGACTTGCCTGTTTTTCCTGCATATGCACATATTATATACCAAGCTTGGTGGAAAACACTAAGAGAAAGTTGCAACTGGAGGCAAAGACAGGCCTTGCATCTTCATGCAGATACCCAACCACTTGCAGAGGGCAGTACTTTGCAGAGGGGCCGTGCAGAGTTTGCAGATGTGACTGACAATCCATCTTGCAGATCCATGGCCATACAACATGAGTTTTTGAACAACTGTCTCTGTCCTGTCCTTTTCCCTTCTGTACAAACTGTTTTGCAATGTTGTTCTTCTTTTTGACTCTCCGTGCTGTGGTAACAGCAGCTGGTGACAGGAGCAGGAGGTGTCAGAACTGCCATGGGCAGCTCATGGTGGTAGCACATCGGGGCTGTGGCTCTCGGGCACACTGCATTGCATGGCTCAGGCACCTCATTTCCGAGCTGCCTTTCCCTCAGGATGTCAAGCAAAGAGCATGCTGATGCTCTGCAGCTCAGGGTGGCATGTGTAGAAACGCTTGGGTTGTGAAACAGGGAGTTGTCAGCCCTTGGCTGCACATATATCTCAACACACATGAGAAAACAGGTAAACAAACTTTTACAATCAGATATTACACATATATTAAATATAAGTAAAATACACAAACAAGCCCATTTTTAAATGTGCCTACAATGCACACAAGGGTGAGTGAAGAGAAATGAATGTAAATTTGCAGATGTTTTTGACTTTTCAGATGTCGACATATACTTTGATACAAATCTGTTTTCACACTAAATAAATTAGTGCCACATAACACTTTCCTCATGAATCTGAATGTTTCAATTGTTTCAACAGCATTCGGTAGATTTTCAAACTTCTGATATTTCTCAATAAATAGTGAGCAGCATGTTTAAAAAAAGTCCAATTGCTAGGAAAATCAACCTTGCCAAAAGATATATCTTCTAAAAATCAGAATTGATTTTAAATGTGTTGTCAGCTTTGCTGAGTTATTTTGCCTTTGACTGCCAGTAGAATTTAATTTTCCAGTTTCAAGTGAAATTCCTCTAGTCAAATCAGGTCTGGGCCTTCTAATCAGATAATGCCATTCACGGAAAAGATCTGCCTATGTGTACAAAACAAATCTCCACCTAAAGGCACAGCATATAGCCGGGCATAGTTAAGTAGCACATCTGCCATCACAGCTTCCCTCCCTTGCATTCACAACTGGGCAGGCTGGACCGGCCTAAGCAGCAAACTCCTGGGTGCTTAAATACACTGGGCAAGCTCAATTTCAAAGTTTAAATATTTGAGGATAAAATTGTGATAAAAATGGGATAAAATACCCCACACACTTTGGCTTCATGGGAGATGATCTTTTGTTTGCCATAGAGGATGCCTGAGCTTGGCAAAAACACAGCAGAATTAAAAGCAAAGACTTTCAAATTTGCATTAGATTACAGCCCATCTGACTTTATATTCATTTAAATGGATTTTTAAACATGTACCATAAACCACCTGTCAGTGAGGTGGTTATTTTGCAATTAGAAAAATTAAGCCACTCCACCAAGGTGGTCTTTCACCTCCACCAACAAATTGGTAGTGGAAATGAGGGAAGAAGGAAGGCGTTTATTGCAGTAATTGCCTAATGCAGTTGTTTATTTAGTTCCTGCGTGAATTAGAGGGCTGGTTGCTGAGTGTTTTCAGTCAGGAGAGAGGAAGGAAAGACAGCTCTCTCAGCTGGTGGCCTTCCACCTCTGGGAACAGGAGCTTCCACCCTGGGATCTGTCGCAGGGCGCTTCTCTGCCTCTTAGCATATAGATTGGCATCTACACTTTGACAGGCAATCTTTGGGCAGGAGAAACTTAGAATTAGACAGCCAAGAAGATGTAGGTCAGAGCTGAGGCAGTGGCAGAGTTTGCTAGAGGGATCTTGTATAGCTCAGAAATGAGTGCAATCGGTGCGTGTGAGCACTAAAATGAATACTCCAGAAAACTCAGGGTGTTATCAATAACCAAGTAATGAAGTAGATGGGGTTTTAAACAGCCCCTTGGAGTTTGGGAATGTATATGATCGGCATCATGAAAGAGAAGCAAATCTGTACACCTTTTAAAAATGTACAGCGGTGTAGATCCCACCGTGAGACACATTATTCTGTATTTTCATAGTCTTCCAGTTATTCTCCCTTTGCTAGTTCATGTTCTTCTAAATTTTAGCAGTGTATTTTCCCGAGGGCAGGCTTTGGTGTCTCTTTGCTAGGAGTGAGGGAAAGCAGGGTGGGGAAATCCTCTTGGCAGGTGCTGGGTTGCAAAGGCTGAATTAAAAAGTCCTGAGCATTTTCTTTGTGAGAGAGTCTCTTTGCCAGGCTCAGAAGATAGTTTAAGCCCGCCCATGCCCCTTGCCCTCCTGAGCTGCTGCCTTGCTAGCAGAATGGTCATGCCTGAAAGAGGGTTAAAAGACAGCAAGCTTGGGTATTTTAATTTTAAAGGTGTAACCAGGGTTTGTATTTTGCAGTTTACCTCCCATAGTTGGACAGCTGACAGGCTGCTTAACCCTACTGCAGGCAGGATTGCTTCAGGAAAAAGCACTCTGTACCTTCTAAACACACGCAAACGTGCAAAGAGGCAGCTGCCGTCCTGCTATCGCAGTGGCTGTGCTGTCCTCTCTACAGAAAGGTTAGATCACCTGTAAACCCCACCTAGTGAAAAATGGCATATTTCTTGACAAATAGCACAGTGCGGTCAGTGCTAATGCAGTCTCCATTTCTAACAGCCAAGAGGCTTTGCAGAGCTCTTTGCCTGGGCACCATAACTGAATTTGTTGGCATTACAGAGCAGTGAGTCCCTGTACTGAGCAGCAGATAAACAGAGACTCACAGAGATGGACGTTGTATTTCCCCATCTCCTCTGCAGTGTTTTGTCCGACCACATCTGACTGTTTCAGCCCCTTCTCGACCACAATCCATTGATCTGTTGGATAGAAGTGGAAAACATTTCCAGAAATGAACATGTCATCTGCTACTGTTTGCTGAAGGCATCCCTCCTCTCTAGAGGGAATTACAGCTTCCATCTGCTCTCTAATATGAAAAACATGTACAGGCCCCCATGCTTCAGAGTCACTGTGTTACCAAGCTGCGGAAACTCCTGGAGATCCATGACTGTTGACATTTGATTCAAGGAAATCAGGTCGCCACTCTGCAATTACTTCATTAGGCTCACAAATAATCAGATGAAGGGTGGTCTGAGATTTGAAGAGCTGGGCTGTTGGGACTTTGAAAGACATCCAGTTCTTCACATTCTCTGTTAGCTCTGTTTAGATTAAGTGCAGCATGTGTTTGAAGTTAAAAAATGTTGAGCTCCAGTGGGGAAATGTTTTTAATGTGTATTCAAATAGTTTGCATGTTAGCCATGTGGACAAACCATCCCACGCCCTTCATCTCATGCATATGATGCCTGTTGAAAACCCAAGTGTGCATCTGTACAGATGTAGGAAGGACATTTAGTGAGCAGGTCCCATCTGTGCAGGGTCAGGCTTGCCTTGGTGAAGTGAAAATCATAGAATCATAGAATCATAGAATCATAAAATGGCCTGGGTTGAAAAGGACCACAGTGATCATCTAGTAAAAAAAAAATAAATATAAAAAATGCCGGGCGGGCCCGGGTTGGTTTTGTTCAGCTTCACGTTGCTGTGCAGCAGATGGGAGACTTTGGTGCACTTTTGGGGGAGATGCAAGCTCTGAGCACCAATGGGACTCAGTTCAGTGCTACAGCAGAGCACTGCAGAAGGTAACCAGCATGGTGGGGTGCAGGCTGTCCCATGATGGAAGCTCTTTTGGCACTCCAAACCCCTTAGCTGTTCACCCAGACACCTCTGAGACCATACGCAGGAGGAACTTCCCAATGAGCCCCTGGATGGTGATTCCCCCAGACTCTTGGCACCAGTGATCCCCATCTGCGTGAAGAAGCAACCCCTGGAGCAGGAGAGAGACCAAGAGAAGAATTTTTGGCCAAGTGTTGGTTTGGTCGCTGTAAGAAAGAGATTTGATGGGAAGAGTGACGAGGGGTTCCTTCAGGCTGTACACTTCCTTCGTCCTGTGTTCCTGTGTCTCTGTTCCTGTCCCTCACATGTGCCCCTCCCTGCCTCTCGTGGGTTATTTGTGGCATAAAGTGGTTTTCTGGTGTCTGGAGCTTTAAGACAGGAGCTCCATAGCAAAAAAAGGAATTAGTATAATGAGGAAAAGCCACTGTTTGTCCTAATAGCTGTACAATTAGTAATACTAAGAAGCAGATGAGGGCACGCTTCTTGTTTGGCTGTAATCTTTTGGCACATCGTGTTTTAATTACAGATCATACTACCATCTGGAATATTAATCATCTTTTACTGTCATTCTTCCTGATCATTTTGTCCAGAGAGAATGAAGTCCACCTTTCTTTGTAGTTGTTTTATTATTTTTTTTAACTGGCTACATTATTTTGAAATACACTGTACTCATGATGAGTGGTTAAGTCAAACCCCAGTAACCAGAACTGAATTATTTGCTCTTAGTTCCATACATGAAAAGAAATGTTGGGGTTTTTTTTTAAATTAAATTCAAAACTCATTCCTTTTCTTTAGCTTTGCTTCACATTCTTTGCAGTTACTCATTTCATTACTCACAGACACAGCCAAACAGAAATAGATAGTTTTTAGAAAATATGTCAATGAAGCAATTTCACTAGCAATCTGAGAAGGAAGAAAGATCATAATTTTTGTTTTTGTTAATTAAGCGCATGCTAAGAACTCTACCACGAGGGGGGATTGTGTAACTGGAGAGCAATTAGAAAGAGAAATGAAATCGCTTGAAATAAGATGAGACATTGCAAGTGAAATCTTGTCTCTGAAACCAGACTGAGTTTGATTGTGGGTTCTCTATTGCTGATGTTATACAGATATTCATTTTTCCTGAACATTTAGCTGAAATTCATCAAACTGTATTGCACTCTTGAGAACACTGATACCAGAGTCTAGAATCAAACTATATTTATCTATATCTTAAACATGGCTTTTGCTTTTATAGAACAAAAATTAGGACATCTCTGTGTGAATTTTTTTTTCCTGTGCTGACTTGGGCAAATCCCTTTAAATCTCCGTGCCTTCATTTCCCTGAAAGATCAGTGAATAATGCCTGCTATTGGGAAGAGCATAGAGATTAATTACCATTTGTTCTGAATTTTTTTTTTCTCTAGGCAAAAAATAGGGGTTTTGTGTTCACATTATTCTTTATCTGGTTGGTGCTCACACAGATTGCAAAGTCTGCCACTTTGCACTGGCTCTGCAACTTGCTTTGCTGGCTTATTGCATCTGGTCTCCTCTCCTCTCCTCTCCTTTCCTCTC